>NC_082675.1:88930162-89197662 GCF_025265405.1 Mesoplodon densirostris | reverse complement strand
ACATATTTTAAAAACTACAATAAGCGAAGGAACAACATTCTTCAATACAATTCAGATTTTTTATTGGGGGCAAAGAATTTAGAATCACCACCTGTAATTTTTCTTACTGGGGTCTGTATGAAGTACCATAACATGATCACTTCAATTGTTATTTCCACTTGTTTCACTATCAAAATCTCAGTAGGATTAGCATTCCATAAAAGTTACAGAGAAGCACAAATTTCACAAGACAGTCTTGAATACAATGAATGCAAATGAAAAGCCTCTAATACGTCATGTGTGCAATTGAAATTTTGGGTGCATATTTTAAGAATGTTTTCAAACAACAACAAGCACTTCAACTGAATTGGTTGGTAGGGGAGAACCAAAACGAGCCTGTTTCACTAGGGACACAGCTCTTTAGAAGCAGCAAGACTGCAGTTGAGTCCAGAGTGAAAGCAGCGGCCTTCGGCCACAGTCAAGAGAGCGAGATGCAAAATAAGTTGTTATAACTTGCTTCGATGGCAGTTCTCCTTACAGTGATTACATGCATCATGTTACAGTGTAGATGTGCTCATCTGGAAGTGTTTATCTTTACAAACAATGCTTTCTATATAACTAGCAAACCCATATAGGAGAGATTTGACAGCAGCTCCAAATTTTATCATGCAACTTCTAAAGCCCTTAATCCTCCCATTGTTTTAAGCCAGTATTATGTAGGATTCAAATGTATCCAACTACCTTTCAATTAAATTTACATTTGTAACTGGCTTTTGCGTTCTAAGAATAGAAGTTATTATATCCATTTATTGACATGGCTTTAACATTTTTGTTTCAAGGTAAAACCATGTCAATGAGCCACTGTAACAACAGTACAAGGTTTGAGAAATTTATTTCCAATGCAATGGGAAAATTCTTTCTTCCTTAAAGGGGGAACTGAAAAACAAGCGCTGTTAACGTTTTCATGAATGTCAAAATAATTTACTTTTTGCATACTGGCTGGTCAATGACTAAGAGACTTCAAACTGTAAATAGGCAGGGGCTTACAGTGCACCAGGGTTCTCTTAGAACTAGTGAAGAAAAACGCCAACCAATGCACCCAGTAACAGAACTTAACCAAGAGTCTTCCCTGCTTGGTTAACAGGAATATTTGGTTGAGGTTGCTTTCTGAAAGTGCCACACAGGTTTGCTGTATTCGCTGGCTAGCAATGCGAGGAAGAAGATGGATTGAAAAGAACTCTCTACTTAGCTAACACCGAGGATGTACCAGCCATGGCTGTGAGCCGGGCGTCTGTACATACCACCGAGTCTGTCTTCCTGAACGCAGTCAGGAGGAGCGAAAAGCACGGAGGCTAAAAGAGGAAGCTGTTTCAGGTGGAGAGGAAATGTGCAATTAGTTTCTACAGCTATGCCCACACTTGCTATTTATACCTGAGATTTCCAGGGTTTCTAAGCCTCACCGTTCAAACGTTCTTGAGCAAGTGTGCCGCCTCTCGGGGCTGCAGGAGGGGGAAAGGGTGCCATCGCCTTTCAGAGAGGCCTCCAACCAAAAAACAGCTTCAACAGCAGTCTTAAAAGGACATTTTTTTTTTCCTTCTCACTGATATAAAATGCAGAGAACGTTTAGCAAAAATGCCCCTATTCTTAGGATAACTCTGGGTGTGAAAGGATCCGCTTCCCATTTCTCTCTCAGCTCCGATTCCTGGTCTGCTATACAATACACAAGGATCACGTTCTACAAGGATCATGTCTTCGCTGCCTGCAAAAGCGTATGTGGCCTTCCAAATAAAATCGACGTGGCGGAAGATGGGCAGAGTGTTTACACTCACGATGATCTTTCAAAGCCACGAGTTAAAAGCATCCCTGTAACATAGATAAGAATATTTGAGACAAGATGCTCTCTTTAAAAATTCAAACTGCAGTTCTCAGCAAGGCTTTCTCATTCTCTCCTTCCAGGAGGCAGTGCCTTGTAAATAAGTAACCGAATTACAAAGAGTAGTAAACAGGTGTTCGATAATTTTGCTGATCAAGCTCAAACTCTCACCTTTATTCGGCCACACTTTTGCTACGCATTTTAAATCCCTTACAATTAACGAAAAGAGAAGCAAACGTTGTTCCTTACGGGAAAAGGAATGTTAACGTCTCCACTTTAATCAGTAACTTGAAAATGCCACGTGGGTCTCGAGGAAAGGAAACCGTACTTTCTCCTGTGCCTTTTCCATCCCTTAAAAATCTAGGAAGCATTTTTCAAGTTTCCCCAAATTGTTAGGAGACACTATTTTCTTGCAAATTAATTCTTTTTAACTCCTTATGATAGCTTTGAATCCCATAAAGAAAGATGAATTATCGCATACTGAGCCCAAGCTGTGAAACAGGAGGAGACAAATAGAGACCCCTACTGTGTTTAACAACGTAGAAGAAATTCCAGACGCAACAGAAAAATCTTGTCCTTTTCCTAGACCTCCAAGCGTGTGAGCTCGGAGCGGAACAGCGGAGGGCGCTCGTGCCTCGCCCAAGCCGCACTGACCCGCAGGCCGCTTCCGCCGACTCAGCGGCCCACGCCTCAAATTTGTTAAGTAAGGACCACCTGTGGCACAGGCGCCAAAGTCTTCTGTTTAAAACATTTGCGGTTTTTCATCTGTGGGTGAAGCACCAGGGAGGGGAAACACTGTTTCCTTTATGGGCACACGCAGATGGAAAGCGGCCACAACGTTCACTTGTTTTAACTATCTGCTGCATCAAATAATAAGATGTTTGTTACACTTTAAGGTTGCACAATAGTTCTTTCACTCACATGTTACGCTGTAATCTCGCTTACGATGAATACACGGGCATCACTGTGCCTCACCGAGAACGCCCAAACCTGGAATACGGCGGCAAATGCAAACAGCTTCCATCACAGCTCGGGGAGGGGGAAAAGCAAGGTCTGTGCAGGGTCACTTTCGGTTCAGAGGCAGAGATTTAAACTCACACATGAAGTTAAACGTGCTGCTCCACGACACGCCTCTGCGGAAGTGCCTACGGGCCTCGACACGTCACTTTTCAAATCCACGGTGCATAAAAATACATAAATAAGCAAAGCCACTTAGACGTGTAAACACCTGGGTCTAAACAGCCCCAGAGCAGCAGGAACTACACGGTGTCCGGGAACAAGGCGCCGATCAAACTGTACCCCTCGGACTGCTTGCACTCGGGGTTAGGTCACTCAATCATTTCTATGATTTGTCATCACCTCACCGCACTGTTCCATTTCTACGGGCGAAGTTTACACACATGCAAAAAATCATCCAGGAAAAGCCCTGCCCTGGAGGGTTGAAGCTGGTGGCTCTGCATGTGCAGAGCCCTCAGTCAATTACCAAACGGTGCTGTGAAGAGGGCACTCTGGAAAAGAGGACCAAGAATGCCCGCGAATTAAGACCAAGTGCCACGGCACCTGCAGGGTTAATTAAACAGTTCAAGATGTAACAGCCACACAAAAGAAAACGGTTCTCTCTCCCTCTTTGAGCACTATAAACACTTGTGCTGAACTAGATGGGCATTTGATAAACCGAGCAACACAGAGCAAACTCGTGGGTCCCCAGTCCGCACTCAGAGCCCATGTTAACACTTAACAGAACACTGGTGAGTCCTGTTGCCAAGGTCAACAGCACAGATGCACTCATTGTATTATGAGCTTGACATCTAGTGGCCACCCCTGGCAGGGCAAAGCAGGCAAAGGTTAAATCAGCAGGTCTGTCGCAGCAGCACCCTGAACCACCCACCTTCTCGGAGATGGGTCGGAAGCTGCCAGCCCTCTGCAAGCCCTCCCTCTCACAGACCCCAGGCCACCAAGGCTGGACGCTGTGTGGGCCCCAAAGCTTCCCGGGAATTAGCAGGGGAGGGGGTCCCCGATGGTTAGCATCACGAATCTGGGATTACTGGAAAAGACAGGCCCACGGAGGGCACCACGGAATTGGATGCCACCCTGGCAGCCTCAGGTCTCTTTGGTGGACAATGGTTCAGCCCAGAGAACTCCTGCCTTTAACAAACAGATCAAATCCTAATCTCTAACATAAATAGAGTCCATTACATTATTTTATTATTTCAATTAATATCTCACACTTTCTGTGATATGACTTGCCTTATTTGCTTGGGAATCACACAGTTAACTGCAGCTTAGATCATAAAGGTGTTCAACTTAACAAGAGAAAAAATCTAAGGACAGGGCTCTTTTTTTCAAATATAAAAGTTTATGTAAGGTAATAGTAAAACATTCAATTTTTACATAGACTTTACCTATGCCTGATTTTATATGAAGTGTGTGGCAACTTCACATATGCTGTAATTACAAACCTGTCCCACCAGTGGTAGAATTCGCCCTCATCTTCACAAGACTAAGATATGCTGTTCGTATCCTAGCAACTGGTCAAGAAATCATGAAGGAAAATGAAAACTAACAAACCAACAAAACCTCTTCCTATTATAAGTATTGTTTTAAAATGATCCTTCTTGAAACTATTTGCAGCACTGAAGGATGGGGCATGACCTCATTGACAGTTAAGAAGGTTTTTATTTCATGCAAATAAAATACTTACATTTAAGAATGCTAAATTCTAACTGGTGTTCAGTACACAGAACGGAAACCTTGGTTGTACCTTTGCTGAATTCCCCCCAAAAGAAAATGTTCTTGGAGCTATCTTGGGGTGAATGGCAAAGCCTCTTAGAGATTGTACTTGAAAATGAAATCTGACCCACTTTGGCCTGCTTTTGCCATCATCTTGTATACAAAAAATAATCAGCTTGGTAAGTAATTCCTGCTGTTGGTCCATACCTTCTTCATTTTCTGGCTCTAAACAGATCAAAAAATATTGCATTATGAGTAGACTGTGGAAGTTTAAACGTGCCTTAAAAAAATCCCTTAACTGTAACATAATCAGCTCTTTCTCTGTAAGGTGAGAATTAATTGGCATGCTTTTTATTGGCCACCAAATTATGCATTTTTAAATAGGTTAGGATTTTAAGTGTCATTTAAAAAATAAACGTTCACAAATTCTTCTTTTCCTTTCCCTCCCTGCTTAACTTACTCCTTACCTTTCATGTTTCAGAGAAAACAGTCTGCCTAGGGATGTCAGAAAGTGGCTTCTGTATTGTTTCCTTTTGGAATGCTGAATTGTAAGTGTGTGAGTGAGTGCCCAGAGCTCTGAAGGCAAACCATGCACAGACAGATAAAAGAGAAAAGATCCCTTCACCCAGGGCTGGGGGCCTGCTTCCCCTGAATTCAAACACGGTCTATGAACACCACTGGTGAAGTCTGAAATCACAGGACCATTCAAAAGGATTTTTAAGATAGCCGTGTAACTGTGAGTTGGCAGAAAATAAAAACAAACAAAATACAGGATGGCAAACTGCTTTAAATTATAATATCCTTTTGTTTCTCCTTAAATGCATATTTTCCTCCTCACGACAGTAAAATGTGTCTTTCCTAAGCTGTATTTTATCCAGTGACGGACAGTAACAATACACCTTTTAAAGCTCTTAGTAGGGGTGTAAGTGCTGTTCCGTCATTAGAAGTTTTAATTAATTTTTCTTAGAACAAAAATATTCAGCTGGCTCAAAAGATTTCATTATTGTGGCATACATTTAATTAACTGAATCCTAAAGCTGCATCCCATTTATTTCTAAATTTTCAGAAACAGGAATGAAACAATTTGCAATTTTAAAAGATAGTACCTAGTGGGAATGTAAGTTTAGTCCCAGTCATCCTTAAAACACATTTTTACAACAAGATAACTTTAGAACTTTACGTAAATCTTTATCACTTTTTCTCATTCTACATATGTCATCATATTTCATTCCTGCAATAAGGTTTGGAGAGCACTGAAGCATTTTTGGACAGCTATCTTTTCACTGCTTGCCTAAAAACCGAAGCCTTAAAAGATAATAGTCATATTTCTTTTTTTTTTAAAGAAATAAAGTCTTTTACTGTAAATTAATGTGACTGCCTCCCCCCATATTATACTAAAAACTTTGCATAGAATATTTGTGTTTCATATCATTATCAAGAACCTTCCATTTTATTGCGGGCATCTACTGCTTTAATTAACATGTAACATCCAAAGGAATACAAAGGAATTATTTACTTCGTTTCTAAAACACTGTAATCTAACTTAGCTCACTTATGACTTCATGCATAGTCTGTTTATTTCCACTGCATTTAACAAAATATAATTTTGAGAATATCTGATTCACGTTGGAGTAATTTAGTTTTCACAACCATTTATCTTTAAAAAAAATATTTTACTTAGTTCTCCTCCTGATGACGGTCAGTACAACAGAGCAATCTATACGTGAACATGCCTTAAGTGAAGAGAGAACAGACTATCTTTTATGCTCCATGAACAATCAACTTCAGAATAATTAAATCAGAAAGAACTATTTTTTAAACAGTTTGCCCGAACAATCGAGGGAACACACTACTTGACTAAGGCTCAGCCCCAGACAGGCTATTTTTGGCCTGTTGCAAAATATGATCAGGAACTGTGGCAATATCTTGATTACAACTCTGAATGATTGTGAAAAACACAGCCTGACAGAAACTTTAATCCCACGGTGGGTAAAAAAAACCTGAATATGTTTCATCCCTAAATAAATTCAGTAACAACAAGGGGAATTCAAAAGAGAACTTGTGAATAATTTACTCCATCTTAGGTTTTCAAATCAGGGCTCTGGACCCCTCCACACGCTTACACTAGGAGGTTCACCACGCTCTCATTTCTGAAGTGAAATTAAAAATGAATAGCAGTGCCTCAGCTTGTTAATTGTTAAATACAAGGGGTTTTACTCTATTAATTAAAATATGCTTTAATAAAAGGAGACATTGCACATTTTGATAACGACCCTACAAAGCTGAGAAGTATTTACATTGTTGCATTTTGGGGCGGCTGTGAAAGCCGATTTTAAGCTATTCAGGAGCCACAATAATAAAGCTTTAAAATTCCTCACTGGGATGCAATGTAGTTCTTTTGAAGGAAAGACTGTCTTTCTCATTCGGCAGAAATAAATCCATTCATTTGATCATGTAGTCATTGAGGGCAATAGAAAACAAACCAAGTGTGAGAAATTCTATGTGATGAAGTAAACAAAACAAAAAAAAATCCATTTCCATGACAAAAAGATTCTTTGTCCTTAATCTACCCACCATATGCAAGCGTTTCTTTTTAGCATATCTCCCGTTCTAATCTTGGGTGACCAGGAGACACAGATAAGGCTCCCTTACCTCCGCTGCGACAAAAAGACCCTCACGAGTTCTCAAATTTTGTTTAATTCCTGAATTCCCAGCCGCGTAAGAAGTCTTTACTCCCGTTCTCCATTCCGATGCGGACGTATACCGGCTTTTGCAAACTTTACGACACCGCACGCTAAACTCTTCAACTTTTTATTTTCTGCAGGCTAATTCTCAAAGCGAAAAGACGCGTATCTGCTCTAAACCCCTTATAATAGGTTAATCCAAAAAGTTGGTCGGCCTATTTTGTAGGGAACAAACTACTCGATGCCCGGGCTCCGGGGCAGTGGAGGGTCGTCCTGCGCCCGGCGATCGCGCCGCGGCCGCCCCTCCCGCCCCCTGGGGACCCGCGGGCAGCGGGAGGCCGGAGCGGCCGGGGCCCTAACTTCCCGGGCTGGGGCGCGGCCACGGCCAGCCGGCTCCTCGCCGGGCGCTAACTTTCGTGGCTCCTACCTTCCCTCCTGGATGGGCAGGAAGTTCCTACCCGCCAGCTGACTGCAGAGTTGCCCGCGGCGTCTCCAAAAGAACAGGAAGAGGCCCCAGAAAACCGAGAGGCACCAGAAACGTGCCGGGGTCCTACCGCGTGCAAGGACCACCCCCCTGCGCCGCAGCTCACCCCGGGGTTAATTCCCAAGGCGGCCATTAGGAAAGGCCAGGCGACACCGACTTCCTACTCTCCTCGGAATGGGATCACTGGTTTGTCTGCTCGCCCGGACCTCGCGGGCTCCACGGCCCTCGGGCACACGGGACGGCTGCTGGCCAGACGAGGTCAGGGCGGCGGACCCGCTCCAAGCGCGCATCGGCTAGGGCGCCGGGCGCCTAACAAAGCTGTCCCGGCAGCGGCCTCCCCGGCCCGCGTCCGGTGGTGGGTGAGCCCCGGACGCGTCCCCGCCGCCGCAGCCGCCCGGGGGACGCCGCGATCGCCGAGGTCGGCCCCAGCGTCCGGGCGCGGGGAGCCCGAGGGGCGGCGCGGAGGCGGCGGCGCGGCCCCTCCCGCCAGCGCCCGGCTCGGCCCGCCGGCCTCCGCCGGGCAGCGCGGACTCCGAGCGGTCCCAGAGCCGTGGCGCCTCCGTGCGCAGCTCAACTCCGGGCGGCCAAGTTTACTTCTCCCGCACTCCCGCGCCGCGCGCTCCGGTGGAGGACCGGGTCCCCGGGCAGGCCCGCCCGGGCCGAGAGCCGCGCGACAGACACTGGCTCGCCGGAGCCGGGGAACTTCCCCGGTGCGCGACGCCCGCCGCCCGCGCTCCCCCCAGGCCCCCGGGCGCCGCCGCGGTCCGCGGGCCCTCACCGTGCTCGGGAGCCCCGTCCGGCGGCGGCAGCTCCTCGTCCGACTTGAGGTGCTGGGGCTTGGCCTGCTTGCGCCGAGACATGCTGCTAGCGGCGCGCGGGCCCCGCGCGGGGAAGCGGCATCAGCGGGGCGGCCAGCGGGGACGGCGCGGGGCGGCCGGGCGGGCGCGGGGCGCGGGGCGCGGGCGGCGGCGGCGGCGGCGGCGGCGGCGGCTGCGCGGGCCGCGCATGGGGCTGAGCAATTAGGCTGGTGAATAATGCATGGCCATTAGCGGAGGGCCGCGCCGATTGGCCGGCCTCCAGCGGACTCGGGCGGCCTATGCAAATGAGGCCGCGCTCGCAATTAGCGGCCGCGCGGCGAGGAGGGGCCGGCGCCTGCGGGACCCGGGCGCGCGGCCGACGCCGCTTCACATCGCGGACTCCGCGCTCCTCGGCGCCCGGCCCGGCGGGCCGGGAGCGGCGCGGGCCGCGGCGGCCGGCTGGCCCCGGGCGCAGGCAGCAAACTTTGGTGGCGTCCGCGCGGCGCCTCTCCGCCGGCGCGCCGAGCTCGCCCCTTTATAGTGTCTGCGCCGCCGCCCGCGCCCCGCGCAGCGGCCCCCCCCGCCGCCGCCCGGCGCCCCTCCCGGAGCGGGCGGCCGCGGGCAGGGCTCCGGCCGTCGCCTTTGTCTCGCCGGGCTGCTCGGGCGCCGAGCCTCCTGCGCTCCGGGCGCGAAGGGCCGGCCGGCCGCCTCCACTCGTCCGCGGCGGCTCTCGGCGCGCCGGCCCCGCTCAGGCTCTGGTGTCCCCTCTCTCCGGACCTTCTCTCCGGGCTCGTGTCCCCTCCGCGGGCTCCCCCGGCGGCCGGCCCGGCCCGGAGGCTCGCGGCCGGAGCGGAGCGGAGTGCGCACGCCGGGGTGGCGGGACTTCGGCAAGACCAACTTTCCGGTTCGGAAGCTGCGCGGGCCGAGCGGCTCCTCCCCTCCCCTCCCCTCGTCCTTCCTCCCCTCCCCTCGTTCTCCCTCCCCTCCGCTCCCACCCCCGTCTCCCCGCCCCCCCCACCCCCGGGCCCCTTGACTCCTGAGCGCCCGCCCCGCCCGCCGCCGCCACCGGGGCCGCCTCGGCCCTTCTCCCGCCCGCCGGGCCTCCCAGCCGCCAGCGGCTCCTTAAATCCAGGGGAAGGGAGGGGATGACAGGGCTCCGGTGTCCCCCCCCAACCAGTTCCCTTGCCCGATGGGTGCAGTCCCGGGGCGCCTGTGGCGTGGGCAGTGGGCGCAGGGTGCCCCGAGACCGCGTTACTGAAAGTTCCGAGTCCACAAAAGTCCCGCGCGCGGCCCCCCGTGTTCTAGGACTGTCGGGGGCGACGTGGGGGGACGGCAGGTTAGGGGGAGCGCACATTCGGACAGGCCCAGCATCCCCGGGCAGCCGGCGCCGCGCGCTTCCCGCAAGCGCACCCACCCTTCGCGGGTTGTCAGGCACGCGCCCTCGCCCCCGCGCGCGCACCCCACCGCAGCCGTGCACACGCTCCCTCGCCCACTCCCGCGCGTTCATTCTCGCGCGTGTTCTCCATCGCGAGCGGCTGCTGGGATGTGCTCCAGGCCCCGTCGCCGCAGAGCCTGCGCCTGCGCCCCCGCCCCAGCGTGTGTTTTTTCATTTCCTAAATTTATTATTTTTGTCCTCACAAGTGGCCCTGTCTGGTACGAAGCTTTGGCACAGATGGCCTCCCGGCTCTTCCCCCAGGGTCGCGTGCTGGCGGGGAACAGCCGGCGAGCACACAGCCCCGGGCGCCCAGAGGGCTGCGATCTCCCTGCGTGGCTGGGCGCGGGGCTCTGACTAGTGGGGACCCCCCGCCCCCGCTGGACCCCGGCCCTGCGCCACTCGCCCGGCTCTCCAAGGGCTGCTTTTCCGTTCTAGAATCTTCCCGCTACCCAGCCGCGGTTCTCCCGCGCGCCTCTAATTGTGTAAGTTTCACGAAGCCACAGCTTTGGGCTCCAGGAAAAGCGCAGGAAAATCATACAGAGGAAGGAAGTGCACAGGTTGGAATCATCTCCAAAGAGACCCCGCCGCCACTTTTGCCACCCCGCTCCCAACCAATCCCTGAAGGTCGGTTTTGTTTTGCTGTTTGGTGGCAGGCGTATTCACTTAGGAAATTTTGGTTTTGAAAAGAAAAAAAATGATATCTGAAAGATGTTCGAAATCTAGAGTTACCCCCACCCCTCACACACACACACACCACGGTAGCGCTTTTATAGTTAAGCTGTGGGGAGAAAGGTCTGTATCGCTAGTGCGCTGTCAACTTTGGCAAATGCTGCAAGCATTTTGGGGGCACTCTCGCATCCGGCGCAGAGGCGCTCGGCAGTGAAAAGTTTGCAGCCAGGGTTTGGGGGCGAGCGGGCCAGGAACGCTCCTGGCAAAAGAGTGGCAAAGAGAAGAGGAGGGAAGAGGAAGGGACATGTGTTGGTGGGGGAGGGCGGTGGTAGAGAGTGGAAGTTTCTTGCAGAATTTATAGGACGGACAAGAGTTTAGGGAAACTGCAGCGCCGCAGCGGAGAGGTAGATGTCTGCTTCCCGGCAGAGAAAGAACACAAAACGATCGTCGGTGGGTCGGGTTAAAGCACTGCCTGTTGTGACCTGATTAATTCTCTCTTTTTTCCCTCTTTTTACAAAAATCGACACTTTGGGGAAAAGAAGCAAACGTAGGTTCCCGCGGCGTCCGAAGTCCCTCAGAGGAAGCCCGAGCCCGGCTCCCCGGCAGCCTCCTGGCCCGGTGTCACCGACTCCTCCTCTTTGGGCCGCTTTGCACGCACCGGCCCCACCTTTTTTGTTCCTAAAGCCATTCGTCCGCCCCTCCCAGCCCCCCACTCTCTCTCCGACACACTGGCAC
Source organism: Mesoplodon densirostris (assembly GCF_025265405.1). Taxonomy (NCBI): domain Eukaryota; kingdom Metazoa; phylum Chordata; class Mammalia; order Artiodactyla; family Ziphiidae; genus Mesoplodon; species Mesoplodon densirostris. The sequence goes on along the minus strand of NC_082675.1, from coordinate 89,186,276 downwards.
GATTTCCTTAGGGCTTTCCCGGACTCCTGAACGCCACTGCTTAATTCCGTCGACTTGCTCTGCATTTTCTACGGTGTGCGGCCGTGGGGAGGGTCTTAAGTCCCTCCAGCGAAGGCGAAAGTGAGACCCCGGCCCTTTATCTGTAAGAAGCGAGCCGTCAGATTGCAGAGGTGTCGCGCCCGCCGCGCTGCGCGTTGTAAGTGCGGAGACACAGCAGGCTGGGCTCGGCGCTGCGGTGGACGCAGTGGCTCCCCCAAAGTGAGCGGCCGCGGAGCAGGACACGGAGCTCGCGGTCCGACCGGCCCGGCGTGGGGTGCGGTCCCCGCCCAGGGCGCGCGCGGTGGGGTCGCCTGGCCGAAGGTGCGGGCTCCACCTCGCCCCCCGCGCTCTCCGCGCTGGGATTTCGTTGAGAAGATGGAGCAAAGACTTGGACGAAAGGGAGGCTGTGAAAGGGGCACCTACACAAATTCCCCGCCACTGCCAGAATGGTGCGGATCAGTAAATTGTGTGGCGTACCTTTTAAAAAATTGATTCGGGTGTTCAAGATCAATAAAATTAAAAAAAAAAAGTAGAGGCCGAAAATAAAAGGCGAGTTACCTCCTGAGTTACCTGTTCTCCCTTCCTCGCCTCCCTCCACTGAGGTCTGAAACTTTTCTTTAATTGTTTTTATTTAGTGCAGCAAGTTTTAATGAAAGCATAGGCGTCTAAAGTTTGAGTCCCAGCAATAGGTTTATCGACAGGCGACAACGTGTCAAGGAGAATATCTTCACAGATGAGGTACAGGATGTGTCTTCCAGTCACGCCCAGACTGGAGGACCCCCGGAGCTGTGCATCAGAGGCGCAGACACCGAGTCGCGCTGGCGACACACAAGTCCCTACCGTCACATGACCGCTATCTTATTAAAATATTGTGATACCTAAACACTCTTGCAAAAACAAAAGTTGCTTTTCTTCCCTATAATTAAATCTAATTTGTTAATTGTCTTTCCTCTTGCAATGTTGTTTTCATCTTAGGAGGCGACACGTTATTATTTTGTCTACTTAATAATATTATTTACAAATTAATACTGTATATTTTACATTTGTGGAACGTATAATTAGGTGTTTGATTAATTTGTATCATTTATTCAGTTAAAACAGAAAGCCTATCTGCAAGATTGATTTGACAAGGGAATGTTGGAGAGTTGCTTCTATTTTAATGTCCCAGTTTACTGAAGCTACTGGCTTTTCATCCACAAAAGACAGTTTTGCATAAGGTGCATTTGGCACTTTATTTACAATGTGCTTATTTCCCCAGCTACTTTATACAAAAAGAGTATTCAAATGTTAGAGGTTTATTTTCTGTCTCTTTTCCTTCTTTTTTTCCCTCCCAAGTCAAAGTTCCTTTCTTCTTCTCCCTGGCCTTCTCTCCCCTGTCTCCGGTTCCTCCCCCACCCCAACTTTTGTTTTAGGTCCTTACCATTAAATCCAGCGTGATTTTGTGTCTTTAATGCTGTGACAAGTGACTGCTAATTGGTTCTCACTTGAGCAAAGATATTACCATACTAATATTATTATTGGTAAGAAGAGGTAATTGATAACACCACCTGCCACTCTGGGGCAATCATGATGATAAATGTTTCCATCAACAGGAAATCTGTGCTTGGTGTACCACAGCCCAACGCAAACAGCATGTCAAGTGCCAATTATAAAGATGTTGCTTTTCTATTACATTTGGGTGGGGGGCTGGGCTAGAAAACGTGTAGCCAAAAATTATATGTATGTTTTTTTTTTCTGAGCATCTTGCTCACCCATTTGAAAATCACTTTCCTCGTAAAAATAAAATGCTCTCCTTAAATAACCCAACATACAGCTAACTGCCCTGCCCACACTGCACACAACTCCCGCCGTCACCCCCTTTGCTTTCAAAGCTGTTGAGATAAATATGTCTAAATATTTTTATAGATAGGCATCACGTGTGTAATATATAAATCCATCTAGGTCTGTGTGCTCCGAAGCTGTCTTGTATGTTCTTTACAGGTCGGCTTACAACCTCACATGTAGGCATCCCAGGCAAACATTCCATGTCTTTTTATGTCACACGCAGAGAAACATCAGCACGGAGCCATTCGTCTTCACACTTAGGGACGCAAGCCATGTGAAAGGACTTCTCCTGTGACCACTGAGCCGCGTATCTGGGCTGCATGTGGGCCCGGCTGGGGCACTCCAGCGTGTATGATTCCATAAATAATGGCCAGCTAAAACTTTGACTCCCTTGCCCATAGGGAGGCTCAAACGATTATTATTAGCTTGCACTATTAGATGCAGGCCTCAAAAGGCGAAATCAGCTATTGATAATTGCAAGAAGTATACAGCAGCTACTGTATCGATCGGCTTGTCCCTATTCCCCTGGTATGGGAGAGATAAGAAGACTCACTCTTTAGTGCAATATAATTTCTTTTGACCTATCTGCTTGCTACAGACTTATGATGAATAGCCGGACTGGTTAAAGTCCTTTATCACGAAAGTTACCCCTTGATATAATATTGATTCTTTATAACTAGCTCCAAACACAAAAATCAAACTGTCCACTTGGCCATCATCATCATCAATATCATCACAAAGCCTCCGGAATAAAGATCAGCACCAGCCTGAAAACGCTTTCTATAATCTTCCCAGCTAATCTTTATTTGCTGATGATGAAAAGAAGGGGGGAGGGCGGTGGGCCAGAGGGAGAGTGAGCGGAATGTCATTTGGACAAACACTATATTTATACGTGTACATACATTAGGCCGAGACCAGACGGCCTCTGCTCGTGAGAACGCGCGCGGGCAGCGTGACCACCCTCCGCAGGGCTCGGCCTGCCCACCCGCCCTGGGGGAATCGGGGAGCCGGGAGGCCCAGGGGATTGGGGGTGGAGGGAGGCAAAAAGGGCTCCGTGCGAGCTGCCTGACGGGAGGCACAGGATGAGACCCTCCACCTCCTGCTCGCTCGAGATCAATGTCGCGCGTCCTTGGCTCTCGGGCCCGCTGCGCTCCCGGGAGCGCGGGCGGTGAGGGGCGCACGCCGGGTGGGCTCGCCGGCTTGGAGGGGCCGCGCCGCCCCGAGGAGCACATCAAGAACCGTCCGTCCGGGCAATTCGTGTGCATTTCCCCAATTAACAGCATTTCCTGCCCCCCCCCAACCCGCCCCGCCCCCCACGCCAGCCGGCTGCCCGGACGCGGGGACGAGCGGCTCGCGAGCGTGCCCGGCGGTGTGCGAGTGCGCGCGTGTCTGCGCGTGGGCGCCCGCGGGGGTCCCCGGGCCAGGGGGCGCCCTTGCACGCCTAGGCCCAGTCAAGGCCGAGTTTCGGGCGCGTGTTGGGAGGAGAGGGCCGTGGGGTGCCGGCGGGGGACACCGGGAGGACGCGGGCGGAAGCCTCCTGGCACCTTCTCGGGCCCGGCGGCCGCGCCTACAGGCACTCAGTCTCCAGGGCGGCCTTCTTCGGGGCCTCCGCTTCAGTGGGCTCCGAGGGACCCCTGCTCTCGACCCCTCCGCAAATCCTTCCCACCCGCGTTTCGGCCACCCTCAGACGTCGCGGACCAAGTCGGGGCGGGGATGGGAAAAGCGAGGCCAGCCCACCGCATCCTCCCGGCTCCTAATCCGCGCGGCGGCGGGGCCGGGGCACGGAGGGTCCCCCGTCGTCCGGACGCCACTCAGTTTGGAGGACGCGGCCCGCTGTCCCGGTCCGCCGTCGCGCCCACCCGAGGGGCGTCCGGGGCTCTGCGTGGGGTCCCTGCGGTCGCCTGGCACGCCGGGCTGGGGGCTCGCAAGGCGAAGCTGGAGTGCTTGGGCGTCTGGCGCCGCCCCACCCTGGCCCCCCACCCTGGGCGCGGGCCGGTAGGGGAGGGGCGCGGGTTCCCGCGCGCGAACACGCGTGAGGCGCCCGCGTCGCCCTCGCTGGAAAGCACAGCCGCTCTCCATAACGTGTTCAAAGACGTTTTAGGAAGGCGGGCACAACTTTGATGTGACCGTTCCCATCGGTCTTGGCTTCCTCATTATCACAAGTGTCATTTGCTTTGGCTCCAATCTCTGCAAAAGCGCAGAGCTGAAATTCTGCAGAAGCCGGCCTTGCGGAGGGCTCCTCGAGGTCCCCAAAGCGCTGTGCTGGCGACAAAGACCACTCAGCGCCAGTGCGGGTCCGCTCCCGTTCCGGGGTGGACGTCTGCGCTGTGATCGGACGCACCGGGCCTTTCACGGAACGGACCCATTCAGGCTGTCCCGGAAGGTCAGGCATGGGGGGAGAGGAACAATTAGAGTCAGTCCACATTCTCCTGAAAACCGTCAACAGCAAGAGAAAACCGACCTGGTAGCAGAACGATCAGTCTCCCACTCAAACCGTGCAGTAGGATTGATGAGCTAAATAAATGAGCAGGTTTGTCCAGACACGTGGGCCCCCTCCTCGCTAATGACTGTGCTTGGCCTGTGTGGATGGAGCCAAGGCACAGGGTGTTTCTCTCGGCCTTCCTGACCCGTGTTGGGAAAGGACCGACCTTCTGCTCTTACACGTGCCCGGGGAGCCCTCAGATCTGCACACCTCTGCTTCTCCCTCTGCACTGCTGGCCACTGCTGGCAAGTTTTGCCTAATAATGTATTCTGCATCTTGAGCCGTACATGTCTGATTCATCCAGACTTTTCTGTTTGAAATGAGGGGAGGAGGGATGCAGAGGCTCCTCCATCAACGGATGTGCTCCCTGCCCTTCCATGAAGGGAGACACTGTACCCCAAAGACACTGATTTTCCTGGAATCAGAAAGTTAAGGAAAAAGGAATCATTTACAAAAATTTTAATCAGTGTGCAGAAAGTGGATTTTCCAAAAGCCTGGAGATGTTTGCATGCTGTGCGTGTGTGCTCTTTAAGAAAACCTACTGAATTAGAATTCATAAAATAGAAAGTTGGGGCTTCCCTGGTGGTGCAGTGGTTGAGAGTCCGCCTGCCGATGCAGGGGACACGGGTTCGTGCCCCGGTCTGGGAAGATCCCACATGCCGCGGAGCGGCTGAGCCCGTGAGCCATGGCCGCTGAGCCTGCGCGTCTGAAGCCTGTGCTCCACAACGGGAGAGGCCACAACAGTGAGAGGCCCGCATACTGCAAAAAAAAAAAAAAAAAAAAAAGATCACAGAAAACTTAGAACAGCCAAACTTTTGTTAAAGGGGATTCTCTTGGTCACAAAGACTAGATCACACTTGTGTCTGAAACTCATTTTAATGTTGAGGTAAATGGGGTTCAATCCAGCATTTCCTGGTTCGAAGAACACGAGATACAGCTCACAGGAGGGATTATTAAGGGGGTCATTGTATTTCAGAAGGCAGCTGTTTGATGGAGAGATGGGACTTCAGTGACAGATGACAAGTTTATTGCCTAGTGAGCAGAGAGGTGTTTATGAGTGTGAGGGTGAGCATGTGTGAGTGTGTGATTGTGAGGGTGAGTGTGTGAGTGTGAATGTGAGCATGTGTGCAACTGTGTGTGTGTGTGAGAGTGTGTGTTAAATCTATCTGGTCTATTGTGTCATTTAAAGCTTACGTTTCCTTATTAATTTTCTGTCTGGATGATTTCCATTGGTGTAAGTGAGGTGTTAAAGTCCCCCACTATTATTGTGTTACTGTCGATTTCCTTTTTTAAAGCTGTTAGCATTTGCCTTATGTATTGAGGTGCTCCTATGTTGGGTGCATAAATATTTACAATTGTTATATCTTTTTCTTGGATTGATCCCTTGATCATTATGTAGTATCCTTCCTTGTCTCTTGTAACAGTCTTTCTTCTAAAGTCTATTTTATCTGATATGAGTATTGCTACTCCAGCTTTCTTCTGATTTCCATTTGCATGAAATATCTTTTTCCATCTCCTTACTTTCAGTCTGTATCTGTCCCTAGGTCTGAAATGGGTCTCTTATAGACAGCATATATATATGGGTCTTTTTTTTTTTTTTTTTTTGCGGCACACGGGCCTCTCACTGTTGTGGCCTCTCCCGTTATGGAGCACAGGCTCCAGACGCGTAGGCCCAGCGGCCATGGCTCGCAGGCCCAGCCACTCTGCGGCATGTGGGATCCTCCCGGACCGGGGCACGAATCTGTGTCCCCTGCATCGGCAGGCAGGCTCACAACCACTGCGCCACCAGGGAAGCCCATGGATCTTGTTTTTGTATCCATTCAGCAAGCCTGTGTCTTTTGGTTGGAGAATTTAATCCATTCACATTTAAGGTAACTATTGATATGTATGTGCCTATTACCATTTTCTTAATTGTTTTGGGTTTGTTTGTAGGGTTTGTATGTCTTTTTCTTCTCTTGTGTTTCCCACTTAGAGAAGTTCCTTTAGCATTTGTTGTAGAGCTGGTTTGGTGGTGCTGAATTCTTTTAGCTTTTGTTTGTCTGTAAAACTTTTGATTTCTCTGTTGAATCTGAATGAGATCCTTGCTGGGTAGAGTAATCTTAGTTGTAGGTTCTTCCCTTTCATCACTTTAATTATATCATGCCACTCCCTTCTGGCTTGTAGAGTTTCTGCTGAGAAATCAGTTGTAAACCTTATGGGATTTCCCTTGTATGTTATTTGTTGTTTTTCCCTTATTGCTTTTAATAATTTTTCTTTGTCTTTAATTTTTGTCAATTTGATCTATGTGTCTTGGTGTGTTTCTCCTTGGGTTTATCCTGCCTAGGACTCTCTGTGCTTCCTGGAATTGGGTGCCTATTTCATTTCCCATGTTAGGGACGTTTTCCCACATTAGGGAAGTTTTTGACTACAATCTCTTCAAATATTTTCTCGGGCCCTTTCTCTCTCTCTTCTCCTTCTGGGACCCCTATAATGTGAATGTTGTTGCATTTTATGTTGTCCCAGAGGTCTGTTAGGCTGTCTTCATTTCTTTTCACTCTTTTTTCTTTATTCTGTTCTGTGGCAGTGAATTCTACCATTCTGTCTTCCAGGTCACTTATCCATTCTTCTGCCTCAGTTATTCTGCTATTGATTCCTTCTAGTGTATTTTTCATTTCAGTTATTGTATTGTTCATCTCTGTTTGTTTGTTCTTTAATTCTTCTAGGTATTTGTTCTTTAATTCTTCTAGGTTTTTTGTTAAACATTTCTTGCATCTTCTCGATCTTTGCCTCCATTCTTTTTCTGAGGTCCTGGATCGTCTTCACTATCATTATTCTGAATTCTTTTTCTGGAAGGTTGCCTATCTCCACTTCATTTAGTTGTTTTTCTGGGGTTTTATCTTGTTCCTCTATCTGGTACATGGTCCTCTGCCTTTTAATTTTGTCTGTCTTTCTGTGAATGTGGTTTTCATTCCACAGGCTGCAGGATTGTAGCTCTTCTTGCTTCTGCTGTCTGTCCTCTGGTGGATGAAGCTATCTAAGAGGCTTGTGCAAGCTTCCTGATGGGAGAGACTGGTGGTGGGTAGAGCTGGGTGTTACTCTGGTGGGCAGAGCTCAGTAAAACTTTAATCTGCTTGTCTGCTGATGGGTCAGGGTGACTTCCCTTGCTGTTGGCTGTTTGGCCTGAGATGACCCAGCACCAGAACCCACAGGCTCTTTGGTGGGGCTAATGGTGGATTCCGGGAGGGCTCATGCCAAGGAGTACTTCCCAGAACTTCTGCTGCCAGTGTCCTTGTCCCCATGGTGAGCCACAGCCACCCCCCGCCTCTGCAGGAGACCCTCCAACACTAGCAGGTAGGTCTGGTTCAGTCTCCTATGGGGGTCACTACTCCTTCCCCCTGGGTCCTAATGCGCACACTACTTTGTGTGTGGCCTCCAAGAGTGGAGTCTCTGTTTCCCCCAGTCCTGTCGAAGTTCTGCAATCAAATCCCACTAGCTTTCAAAGTCTGATTCTCCGGGAATTCCTCCTCCCATTGCTGGACCCCCAGGTTGGGAAGCCTGATGTGGGGCTCAGAGCCTTCACTCCAGTGGGTGGACTTCTGTGGTATAAGTGTTCTCCAGTCTGTGAGTCACCCACCCAGTGTTTATGGGATTTGATTTTATTGTGATTGCGCCCCTCCTACCGTCTCATTACGGCTTCTCCTTTGTCTTTGGATGTGGGGTATCTTTTTTGGTGAGTTCCAGTGTCTTCCTGTCAATGATTGTTCAGCAGTTAGTTGTGATTCCGGTGCTCTTGCAAGAGGGAGTGAGCGGACGTTCTTCTCCTCCGCCATCTTGAACCAACTCTCTGATATATATATTTTTAAATGAGGCCAATTTGCCATGTGATTATGAAAAGCAAATTTCATATACTAATATTTTCTGCATAGTATAGACTTGTAATTCACTTTTTGGTTGATTCCTTTAGTCTTTAAATTTTTGAAAGGCAAATGATTAGTCTTTTACACAAGGGAAGATACTGGACAAGGCAGATGAATGAATTGTTAATTGATTTATACCTCAGTTTACCTTAATCCCAACCCTTCCTTCCATAAGTAACACTATATATTTTTAAGAAGTTAGACCATGGCTGCATGTGTAAAGTTAAGTGGAAATACAACTGTTTTTTTGATTGAGGCACACAGCCCATATTTATTTGAAAGTAAAAAAGAAAAAAAAGTAAAATCTATTTATAAAGTGAATTTTCCACTTATTAACTTAATTTTTCTTTCATTTTGCTTATGCTGACTGCTTTTTTCTTCTTTTTTATCAATCAGATTTTGGCTGAAAAATGTCAATATTGAAAGCATATTATAAAATACATTTAATGTAAATTACATAATAGATAAAGATGTTTTTTGGATGGTCTTTGCCTTTTTTGTTTAAGAACTGAGCTATCAGAAAAAAGTGGTATATTTGGGTAATTGCTCTAAAAAGAATTAGAACGTGTACTGCTTGCTAGGACAGATCTCATTTTACATTGTTACCTGTTAATTGTGCAAACTATATGTATGTGGGGTGACCCAAACACACATTTGGAAACTCTAGTTTCTTGCTGAGAACTGTCATTATAATTCATATTGGAATTGATTGGAATTGTTTACCCTCTAGTCACTTGGTGCTTGAATTTTACGAAGACTTTATAAACACAAACATATTAACTACTCACATTCCATGTTAGAAACACAGTTTAGTCTTATCAATGCAGAGAGATAATTTAGTTGCTATTATTTTGTGAGAGATAATTTAGTTGCTATTATTTTGTCACAATGCACCAATTTCAAAGAGAATTAAAATAATATCACATTGTGATTTCCAAAAAATTTGACAAAAACTTATGTGTTTGTGCTGACAATCAGCCAGTGCATTTTTGAAATCTCTGTTGTTGCTTCTGCACTCGGATCACTGCCAGCTTTTCTCCAACTTTTTCTCTCATCTCACTTCTCCACATGTTACTTTTAGGAAGTCGATGTTGTCAACTGTCTTTGTATATAATTTTAACACGATCAGTGAATGGTCTTTGTGGTGCGGGCCATCGGATGGCCTCACGTGGAACTGGGCTGGAGGCAGGATGATGTCTCAAGTGTTGCCCTCACTGAACGATGCCGGAGCCCCTCCAGGCCATGGTATCTGCGTCTCTCCTGTCCCTGGATGGCAAAGCCGAGGGCTGGGTGGGAAGCGCGTGCCGTGCATTTCACACCACAAACCCCATCCTGCAGCTGCAGGATCTCAGGCTAGAATTCTTCCTCTACACACCTCCCAGCCGGCTTTCTCTGGGAAAGAAACCCTTAAAAAATCCTGAAAGAAAGACATCATTTGTGCGTGGAGGACTTTGCTTTCTGTTAGGTACATGCTGAAAAGTTTGGTTGCCCTGAGTAATATTTAAACGCAATTAGGTGTTTCAGTGATTGCCACAGGGCACCGTCCTTCCACCTGAGAAGTGGCCCGCGGTCTCCCGCTCCCTGTGGGAGGTGAGCACAGCCCATGGAGTCACTGCCGCTGGGCACCCACGCGATTCAGGAACAGAATGTCCCCTAATTCGTGAAGAATGGCAGCTACATGGTTTTGACCACAAATTATTGGTATATATGTGGATAATTGAAGAAAACGGTTTTATTCTATGCCTTTCTTTAGAGACCAACAGCACATTTGTTCTTGGCTGTGGTGAGGTTAGTGCAAGGGTAAATGTATTACTTTTGTGTTATCAGAAAAGGATTCACGTACGCGTGGCCAAATTTGACACAAGATGTTTCTCAGTGAGAAAAATTGTGGTCCACCTTTAAAGGGGTTTCTTGCCATCAGACTTGCTGAGTGAACACCAGAAACTTGAGAACGGGCCCCAGGGCTGTCCGGCTCTCTTCCTGCCCGGGAGGCACTCAAGCCCCGTGGCTCTGGTTCCCTTCCCCTTGGTCTGGGCCAGCCGGGTCTCGGGGGAAGGTGAGCAGCGTCGGGGCGACTTCACGTCCCTCCAGGAGTAACTGAACTCCACACCTCCCTCCGGGGGTGTCTGCTGTCTGCGCAAGGGCTGCGCGAGCCTGAGTGTGAGCCTGGTGCTGCATCTCCCCTCGGTCCTCCACGCGGTAGGTCAGCCCGGGGCTGGACTGGGGGGAGGTTTTAGCTAGCGATGGGTGGGATCCCCTCGATTTCCTCGGGGAGCAGGGGATCAGCGGTGACTGTGCCCGACCACCTGAAGGGAGCACTGACCTGTCTCGGGTCGCCCTGGTCCCAACCGCGTGGCTGCCGTGCCCGTGAGGGTGGACTGCGGCGTCTGGGGTCTAGAGGCCCCTTTTCTGGCACAGGCCCGGGCGGGTGCCGTGGGAAGCCTCTGTGGTGGCTCGTTTTTGCGGCCAAGGCCCTTTATGGGCACCCACATCCCTCCGGCGACCCCATTCCAAGGGCGCCTACGTGCAGGCTGTGCTTTGTCAATTGGACTGCATGTCTAGTCCTGGTGGGGCCTGTGGTTTCGGCGTGGACCTGGGAAGTTCTCCACAACTGGGAATGAGCTCCGGCTGCCGGCCCGCCCTGTGCCTCCCCACGCCCCAGCCAAGCGGGTGCCAGCCAGGCCGAGGCTCAGGGCCGCCCTCTTGGTCCAGCGTCTGGGCTCCGCCACACGGCGCCCATCACGGCTGGAGCCCTCACTGGGCGGACACCGCTCCCCAAGCCCTGCTGCCCTGGTCCCTTGTCACGCTCCGTCCGGCGCACTGCCAGCCTCTGGATTTGGAGGAAAGGGGGTGTCGTCCCCAGCGACGGCGGCCCTCCGGGGGCTGTGCTGCCTCTTCCGTGCCGGGGGCCCCGGGCCCAGGCCTCCGCATCCAGGGCTCACCACACACCGGCGTTTATTGCTGCCGCTCTTCAGCGCGGACACCAGGTGTGAGCCGGGACACCTCCCCAGACGCAGGCGGCTAACGGGTCAGATGTCCAAATGTCACGGTCTTCGCAGTGAGGGTGAAATCGCGGCCGCAGAAGTGTGCGGTCAGGCGGCTGCAGCCCCGCGCCCACAGAGGTCACGCGTGTTTCACGGTGACCATCTCAGTAGCAGGTGTTTCATGCTCCTGAGGAGACCAAAGGGTCTCTCATGGGCGCCCAGCCCCCAGGACCCTACAGCGCGGCACCAGGATGCAGGGCACAGCGGGGTCGGCGTCTAAATCTAACGAATTGAGTTGCAGGCAAAGAAGTGAGCTGCTTCTCACGTGCACGTCACATCTTGGGCCACGCGCCCACTCAGGGCCACTTTCCCGGTCAGCAAGGTGCCTTCAGTGTCCAGAGAGCTGGGCACTGGTTTTCTTCTCTTGTCATAGTGTGTTTGGAATGAATAATTACAAAATGCAGTTAGAGCGTGTTCTCAGGTCATCACAGAATTAGCTCACTGAACACATCATAAACGTCTGCTTGGCTTTTAATTAAACAGCTTTCCCGCAAGGTCTGCCATCGCTGGTTTGGGTGAGTGGGCAGCGCCGGGACTGGTCAGGTGCCCGTGGGGCTGAGAACCACACGCGCCCACAGCCGAAAGGGAGGCCTAGGGGTCGGCACCGCGGGGGAAGCCACGCCCTCTTCCTGCTTAGCTCGTAGTTACAGCGACAGATGATGTCATAATTCTGGTGCAAGCGAAGCATCTCTTTCTAGGAGCCCGTAATAAAATTTCTTCTTATGCTTCAAGAAAAATCTCCGTCCTTTGTACAGTCTGACCACGGAGAATCCATGGAGTCAGAAACAGCTACAGCTGTACGATATTGCACAGTTAGTACCCATTTTAGGAGGCAATCCCCAAAAGGCAATTACGTTTTAAAAAAAAAAAAACGTATTTTCATTTCAAACGTTTTCTTTTCCCTATAAGCTTAAAAAGATTATGTATGTCCTATTATCTCCCTGGGTATACATTCTGGGCTGTGGAGAGAGTGACTGATTATAACTGCTAATTATTGCTGCAGTTTAGACATCACTTTTTTGGTCCTATTTTACCTTAGAATGGTAAAGATTTTTTTTAAGTAGAAAACCCACAGTGTATGTGTTAGTAATTAGTACCTGGTTACAAGAACTCGGACATGCCTTCCTTGCTAGCTGAGCTGCTCTGTGTTTTGAATGGCCGTGTGCTCTGCAGTGGGAAGTTAGGGATGACGTGCTTCTGACAAAGGTGTGCAGACCCCGGAAGAGTGTCGGAGGAAGATTTAGAACGATGGGGAGGCCTGGCACTGTGCCTTCTGCTGCAAGCCCAGAGTGCTGTGACGATTTATCTGGAAACCACAGTTTAGAACAATGAGAACAAGCCTCCAGCAGGACTTTGACAGGCTGGGCAGGAAGATACGAGAAAGGGCAGACGTGTGCGTTTCTGCAGATGTGGCCACAACCAGGACCGGCTAGGCAGCGAGAGCTCCGCGGCTGCCCCTCCATCCTTCCCCCCGGGAGGCGTTTGGGGTTTATGGGTCAGCACATTATAGCTTAGAACTTTTTCTCACGTTAGCAGTTTTCAGAAATTTTCTATGTTTGTCAGTTTGTTCCTTAGTCACAGGAAGCCATCTTCTTCCAGAAGAAAATGATCTTAGTGGACAGACACCTGCTGATGGGGGTGCTCATGTTCTGTGCTCCTCTCGCCCTGTTTTCCTTCCTCGGGGCAGCTTCTCTCTGCAGGCACGAGTTCCCCTGATGGAGCCAGAGCTGGGAGCTGATGCCAGCAGAGCCGGCCTTCCCGCGGGATGGAGCGGAGCCCTGGTGGCCCCTTTCTGTTCACTGGCCTTTTGGCACTGTTACTCGTGCCTGCTAGCAATGGGCACTGGGCCGTGATGCCAGGCAGGGGGGCCAAGGCTGGCAGGCGGAGGTGTCTGTTGGCTCCTGTCTGGCCAGCGTCACAATAGTCCTGCCAGAGCAGAGTTTCCTTTTTTCAGGCTTAGAATCGGCTGGCCCTTCGGAGGGGAGCAGCTGCAGTATCAGGGTTCTCCAAATGAAGAAACCCATTTCCGTGCAGGGTCAAGGCTGCTTTTCTGTGACTTCTCATTGTTAGACATCCCAAGGAATACCGCATTCGGTGACATAGAACTCTGGGAACAGACAGTGTGCAGTGGCAGGGGCTGCTCTGTTAGGGGATTGCCCGTGTGTAGCAGGTGCTACGGATACCGGGAGGACGTCCTCTATCAGCCACGCTCTACAAATATGGAGACGGTGGCATGAGACGGCAACATTAGAAAACGCTGACAAAGTTAGGGCTGCTACTTGTCCTCCCACAGTAGCTTTATGATTTTGTATGGAGGTAGTTTTCTCTTAGCCATCACATCCACGGGACATGTGGGTGTCACACGACTCAGATGTGATGGAAAATCCATAATGGAATTTGGGTGCCCTGTAAAAATGTATGATGTTTATTTTTATTTCAGGTAGTACCTGAATTCTGCATTTGGCTGAGGATAATTAACAGAAGAGCTAAGGAGATTGCTTAGGATGATGGCTTGGAGGCGTGGGCCTGAAGTCCCCCTGGAACGCTGTGGACTGTGGGTTGATGTGCTGTAGCTATTGATATAAATGGAGAGGACCGGCCAGATAAATCACACTCCTCAACCTCAGAGGAACAAAAGGAAGGGGTATACGCCACGGCGATGAGTCTATTCTCATTAGAATTCTGCATCTCGCTGACTTTGGGCTGCCCCTGGCCGCCAAGAAGGCTGTGCCTTGGAATTGCGGGTACTGGCGTAACTTGGTGAGGGGCAAGAAAGAAACGCTGGGAAAGAAGGTGCTGTCTACACACCAGAATCTTTTTTCTGAGTTAGAAACTTGCCCAGTTTCTTCAAAAAGTCAGAGTAATTATGAAGTTTTGTCTTGTAGGGCACCGCCAATGTGGGAAACTTCACAGAGTGTGGTGCTAACCTACTTGAGATACTCATCACTGGATTCTGTTCCACCTGGGACGCCAGCAGAAGGTGGGTCTAATCCACTCGGCTTCACAGGCCTGCATCTTTCTTCTCTGAGGCTCTTCCACTCTGACCACTGGTTGGCCTGTATCTGCATGGTTTTCACTAGGATCTGACTCACTGGATTTGGACTCCCACACCAAATTCAGAACTGATCACTTATTGGGCAGCTTTTAAGGTCCACAGATAATGAGGACCATCCTGGAGAGCATATAAGGCAGCCTCTTTACGTTGTGGACAAGGACAGCAATATGGAGAGATTAAGTGGCCTGTTTGGAAGCATATGTAGTAATCAGTGTTCTTGCTTAGATGATGATGATGACAGTGGTGATGAAAACGGTGATGGTGTTGGAGATGGAGATGGGGATGGGGATGGGGATGGGGAGGGAGATAGAGATGGAGATGGGGATGATGATGGGGATGATGGGGATGGGGATGGGGATGTCATGGTGATGGGAATGATGATTATTATGGAGATGGTGATGGTGATGATGATGAGGATGGCCTTTGAAAATCTTTGCTCTGAGCTGACTCTTCAGCGATGGGTGGAGGTCCTTGTGGGAATGGGGAAGGCCTTCTGTTTCTGGGGGTGCAAGCATTTCACCAGCATCAGATTTAGATCTCACCCCTAGATCAGCTTCCTGTGGCTGCCACAGCCTCCATACACTTGATGGCTTAACAGAAATCCAGTCGCTCACCCTCTGGAGGCCAGAAGCTCACCATCCAGGTGTCAGTGGGCCAGGCTCTCCTGAAGCCTCTTGGGAAACCTGCTTTGGGCCCTGTCCCCGCTTCTGCAGGGCCAACAGTCTTGGCTTGTGGATGCATTACTCCAATCCTTGCCTCCATCTTCATGTGGGCTTTTCCCTGAGTGTCCGTCTCCTTTTCGTATACGGATCCCAGTCAGAGTGGGTTAGGGACCTACCCTCCTGACCTCATCTGCAGAGACCCTATTTCCCAATAAGGTCACGTTCGTGGGTACTGGGGGTTAGGACTTTAATATATAGTTTAGGGGGACACAACTCACCCACAATACCCACCCCCTCCCCCAGGAAAAGGAAGAACATTATGCACATAATTACATTTGTGAACAAGTGACTCAGTTTTTGATGAACAGAGGCCAGATGCAATGGGTGGAGCTGGGCTGCAGTTTAGAAATTCCGTTCTCACGTGGGGAGAGCACGAGTCAGGTCCTAAAGAAGGTCACTAACAAGATGGCCGCGTGTCAGCAGGTCAGCTGTGCTCATCAGCATGTCTGTAGCATCCATCACAAGAGTGACTGGGGGTCACATCCAAGTTCCAGGCTCCATGCTTCCTGCAGGGCCACCCTCGGCCCTGCTGAATCTGGTGACACCGGTCACCTGTGGCCAGTTAGCCAGTGTGGCGTGAGAGCGAAGGTGCCTGGGCCTTGGACCTGCTGGCCCAGGGCTGAGGAAGGACCTTCCTGTCAGTACATCGGGCTTTGGGGAGGGAGCTCCGCCATCATGCTCCAGGCTCAGGCACAAAGCAGAACACAGATCAGGAACGGGGTGGCGGGAGGGACTCGAGGATGGAAGGAGTAGTGGACCAACACCAGTGAGGACGAGCAGATGCTGCCGGTTCCCATAGAGCACGGAGCGGGTGCCTGGGTGCTCGGGCAGCAGGGCTGAGAGCCGCCTGGGTCTGGGCACCTGACGGGGATGCTGCTGCTTCTGGGTGAGATCCGGAGGGTGCTTCCTGTTCCTCCGCATTGTGTTCTGCACTGAACCTGTGTCAGCGTGACGATGGGGTGTGATCAGGGCCGAGTGGCCCTGGTAGGCGTTACAGTGCAGTAAATTCACATTTTTACAGAGTTGATTTTCCCAGAGTGATTTTACAGCAAGGGGGCTGGTTAAGTCTAATCTTTCAATGGGCCACGTTAGGTAACATTATGAATGTGATGAATCCATCATAAGAGCCGACTCCACCTCATTCAGTGGGGCCTGTGCCATCCAAGGCCGGGCCGTTATTCTGAAAAATCAGATGGGATTTCTGTCCAGCCGTCCCGGCTGCAGGCGGTGCAGCTTCCCTGGGATCAGCGTTGCTCCCCCCAGGGCCCCCGGTGTATGTGGCACACGTGGGGACATTGGGTGCCTGGGTCCCGTGAGCCACAGCAGCAGAGCCAAGACCGGGCGTTTCCTCCTGTGACGCTGGACGGGCTGGTTGGACGCGTCCATCTGGATCAGACCGTCGTCTTCCTCCTGGTCCCCGTCCTGTCCTCCTGAGTCCCGGGCCTTTGACCTGTCATCGAGCAAGGTCAGGTCGTGTCCCCCAGTGTGACCCCCTCCTCCGGCGTCTGCATTTGGCTGCAGTGAGCTCTAGCTGGGGGACAGGCCAGAGCCTCTGTCCAGGACTCTCAGTAGCCCTCCTTCCAGAACAGGTGGGAAATCTAGGGCAAAACCAGGGCAGATTTTTCCAGCGCGTGACTTTAGAAACTTCGATAATAGGCTTCTCACAAATATACGGAATAAGGCAAACACAACAGTTTTCTCCACGTGAGGGACTGGCAAATGTGTTTCTTTGGAAGATGCTGTGCTTGGCTGGAGCGATGCAGTAGTGAGATTAAGCTGCTCTTTGGGTTGTCGTTCAGTACAAAGCAAAGCCCAGTAAGACGAAGGATGGAAGGTCCGCTCCCTCCCACCCTCCACACTGTGCAAGTCTCTCGTCACGGGGCCTGTGTGCAGCTTGCAGGAATGAAGGAGGAGCCATGTATTATTATTTTCTGTTTCATAATTCAATCCCACACGCCAAGGTTTAGAAACAGAGTTTTTATAGGTACGACTGAGTTTAGTGTTTTTCCTATAAAATAATTTCCACAAATTTAGCTTCAGGCTCTCTACCCTGCCTGATATAGGAGACTGGATTCAGAATTCATTTTTTTGGATGCCCATAAAACACACACACTTCTCATGACGAGTGAAAGCTCCTGGCTGGTGAGGTCCCAGTGCTGCGTCCAGGTCCGCTGCCCGTCCTGGGCCTCCCTGCTGGGCTGGCGGACCCCTCACCTCTGCTCTTCTCTATCAGTTCAGGAGCTCTTTCCTGATGGACACGCCCAGCTTCTGTGGCTGTTAGATGCCACCTGTCCACATCCCCACAGCAGGTGTGTGCGTCTCAGGGTACCCACAGGGTGACCTTCCCAAGACCGTGGGTGGCTTCAGGGCGGACCTTTGGTTCATCTCTGTGTCCTCCGACCTGGGCTTAGAGGGGTCCTGAGAGCCAGCCTTGCTGAGCGTGTACTGAGCACGCTCGTGTCCCCCGAAATAAACTTCATTGTGAGCAACGGTTCCCGTCCCTTCCCCCTCCCTCCCCCTTTCTTTCCCTCCTTCTCATGAAACCACTCTGAGGACAGACCAATAACAAGAGAAAGACACAAACTATATGCACAACATTAGTGCATTTATATTTTTCCCCCAATGTGGTCTCTTCCCAATGTTGCCTTTGATTCTATGTTTTAAATACACTTGCTAAATTTTTGAGAAATGAGAGAAAAAGGCCTCATATTTTAAATTTATTTCGATTTAACGACGATGGGATGGTCTAATTTCTTTTCCGTAAAAAGGGTTCCTGGGCTTCCCTGGTGGCGCAGTGGTTGAGAGTCCGCCTGCCGATGCAGGGGACACGGGTTCGTGCCCCGATCCCGGAAGATCCCACATGCCGCGGAGCGGCTGGGCCCGCGAGCCATGGCCGCGGAGCCTGTGTGTCCGGAGCCTGTGCTCCGCAACGGGAGAGGCCACAGCAGTGAGAGGCCCGCGTACAGCAAAAAAAAAAAAAAAAAAAAAAAAAAAAAAAGGGTTCCTTTTTTCTTCCCAAACCTCCCCATGGCTCCTTATCCAGCTTCTCCATGTTTCTTATTACGATCCCTTTGCAAACCTGGAACAAGCCTGATGTTTGAATTTTTTGAGCACGTGTGCAGGGCATACTGATCTTCCTGATAAGAGCAAGATAGTGATGAGGTGCAGGTAGGTTTGTTGGAGACACTGGTTCCCTTAGAGCCAAGGGAGAGGGAGAGACAGTCAGTAAGTTGAGTGTCAAGGGAGGTTTTGGGGCTGAAATTCCATGTAATTTAAGGATTGTTGACTATAGCAGAAAAATCACAAATGTGAAGTTCAAGACAATACCTTTGTTTTCTTTTATTTTTATTTATTCATTTTTATTCTTTTTGCGGTACGCGGGCCTCTCACTGTTGTGGCCTCTCCCGTTGCGGAGCACAGCCTCCGGACGCGCAGGCTCAGCAGCCATGGCTCATGGGCCCAGCTGCTCCGCGGCATGTGGGATCTTCCCGGACTGGGGCACGAACCCGTGTCCCCTGCATCGGCAGGCGGACTCTCAACCACTGCGCCACCAGGGAAGCCCTGTTTTCTTTTATTTTTATTCCAAGTTCAGAAAGAGGTGATAAGCGAGAAGAACAATGAGTGATTCTGGCATTCACTTAGTACTAAAATAATTTTATTCTCCCAAGATAAACACACAAAATAAATGAGAAGAAAATAAAATGCTAGAAATATTTAAACTCCATAATTCAAATGACAGAGTGAATATGTTTCTATGAATACTTTGATCTGGAAGTTGAAGTGCAGATGACTGAGTCTGTGTCACTCCCCTTACGTTTTGGGAAATTCTGTAAATGACTGGTGTCTAAGCAGTTGGAAAGGCTTCTTTCCTTAATAGCGCATGTTGTTTGTGCATAAATTGCGTTTATAAATGCAGGTGCATCCCAGCACTCGGCTGTTTTGTGTAGTTGTGTGTTTCTGTTTGTCCTCATGGCTGGATTCTGTTGCTGCACCTGTGGCTTTTGCACCAAGAGAGAAGATTAATTGGCTAATGGAGACACATCAGGCTGGCTTGGATGTTGTTCTGGGGCTTTGCTTTAATTCTCATCGTCAAAGGGAAAAAAATCTTCTGCGACAATGTTATTAATATGATAAAAAGAAATACTTGTTAATAACTAGATAATTTTAAGAACGTGGGTTCATCCATGTGTTAATCTTAGTTGTGATTAAGGAGGGAATCCTATTACCCATTATTCCTAATGACAAGACCAAGGAGGCTTAAAGCCTCAGCTGTGCAGCCTCAGAGAAGAGACAATGAAGGGTGTCGGCGATCTTGGCCGCAATTGAGGAATTGGCTTGACCGCCGCACAACAAAAGTGATACAAAAGAATTACACCCTCACTAAAGTCTATTTCTTCGTATAATCACACAAAATGATTTTTCTTAAATATGATAATAAATCACAGCAAAAAATCAATGTGGCAGAGCCCAACTGCTAGGGCCTGATAGCACATCAATCAATATTTAGTATTTAGATTTTAATTAATACATAGCCGTGCAGAGACTTTTTAAGGGAGAAATATTATCTCAGATAAAAAATCTGGCACTGTTAGCATGCAAAAGTTGTTGCTCATATCTGTCATTGATCAATCTGCTGGGGTTGTGATTAAAAACCCTTGGAAATATCAGACAAGAGGGCAAAACAGATTGAACCAAAGAGAATGTCGTCGGCGCCTCTGCCTGGGAAGCAGCCAGCACAGGACGCCGTGGGCCAGAGCAGAGTCCCCGCAGCGGCAGGTTCAAGCAGATGGAATTCAGGGTCTTGTGAAAATACAGACCAGAATCAGAGCATTCCAAATTAACGTGCCTAATTGCTGCCATCACTTCCCCATATCCGATGAATTTTAGTTTTGGGTGAAAGTTTTCTCTTGATGATCAAGTATTTTAAAATAATTTTGACGTTTATTGAACACGCCACATCAATTACAGTCACAGTTTTAATTTCCTCCGTTTCGCTTGCCGTGTGGACGACGTGGGCTGTTAAAGCTCAGGGTCCACGCAGGGGAGCCAGTGAGGGGGATGGGCTACTTCTAGATGCTGTTTACAAACTGCGTCCTCTGTCGCCACCCCCGACCACCCCTGTCCATCACCTAACTTCCTACTTCCTGCAGCTGTTATTTGAACCATGAGTTTACAAAACCAATCCCTGCGGAAATGACTCTTCTCTAGCAGTTTATGCAAACACACGAAGACAAGCAGGGAAGACACAGCATTTGTTTTTGAGGTTGCTTGGGTAGAGAATATAAGAGACGGCAACTTGCCCTTTGGGGAGGATCCAATGGAGCTTTTCACAGTTCTCTTCTTTTTGGCTTTTTCCCCCCATTTAACTTTTTTTTTAAAAAAATTGAAGTATAGTTGATTTACAATGTTGTGTTAGTTTCGAGTGTACAGCAAAGTGATTCAGTTATACATATATATGTATATATATATTCTTTCTCAGATTCTTTTCCGTATAGGTTATTACAAGATATTGATTAGAGTCCCCTGTGCTATATAGTAGGCCCCTTGTTCTTTACCTATTTTATATGCAGTAGTGTGTATCTGTTCATCCCAAACTGCTTTCCCCTTTGGTAACCGTAAGTTTGTTTTCTATGTCTGTGAGTCTATTTCTGTTTTGCATATACGTTCATGTGTATCATTTTTTTTTTATTCTGAATATAATTACATTTTTCTTTTAAATCATTTCCTTCTCTGGTCTCCTTTCTCTCTCTTCCTCTGTTTATTTTCCCAATATGCTTCTTTCCCCCTCAGATAGTGATGTGAAGCTTTCTTAACTCAATATAAGAATAGCTGCACCTTTCTTAATACAGCGTTCTCTGGACAGACCCCCTGGCGCACAGCGCCTAGGTCAGGGGCACTTTTGCCCATGTGGGCAGCCTCAGGAGGGTCTTAGAGAAGAGCCAGCCCTCCAGCCTGTCCCTCCCTCACGTGTCAACAAAGGCCGCCCCTGCTGGGTTTCGCTTTCCTCTTTTCTGTATCTCGAGTTACATGTGATTTTTCCATTGAATGTGGTACCAACCAAAGGCGCTGAGAGGCCCTGAGAGAGGCACTTGGAGGGCCTGGAGCGTCCACCTCACGCTGCTGTCATGTTAAGGACAGAAGGAGCATAAGGGCAGTGGAGGGGGACACGAGGCAGCTCTTGGTCGTGTGCTTCCTGAGCACGGAATTCACGCATGAGGGTGTCAGCTGAGGAATTTAGAAAAATGAAGGCTCGTGAGATGGAGAAGGGCCTGATCTCCTCAGCTAAGAGCAGCATCTCCAAGCCGCAGGCTAACGTGGAGACAAGAATTAGACCAACAGACGCAAGAAAATACGCTCGGGGACAGCTTGCTAGGATCCCAGGTGGTTTCTGATCATTGGCCTTCGTTTTGGGAACCAAGAGGCCTACGTCGTCCTGGTCAGTAGCCGTGAGGGGTGGCAACACATTAAATTTCAGAGACTAGAAGTTAACGGGCTTCTCGTCGGGTGGGGAGTCGCGGGGAAACTGGGGGTTCAGGGACTGCCGGCGGCTTCACCACCTCAGGTGTCCTGCCCAAGTTCCACGTGGAACCTTCCAGCCTAGGGGCAGGAGGCCGGGGTGGGCACAGCCAGACCAGGGTCCCGGAGGAAGTAGCTCCGACGTCAGGCTTTACACTCACAGAAAAAACCTGGGTCGTCTCGGAATTAGGGAAACGACTGAGCTTTCACTTATCAGAACCATACGGTATCAAAGGCTAAAACATTCCTGCAATTTGACTGAATAAGTCTGCCTCGAGGACTTCACCCTAAGGAATCATCAGATAAGAGTAGAACCATCCGTCCCCAGGCAATAACAAAAAGTGCTAGGAGACACACTCAGAGGGTGCGAGTCCTTGTGTGAAATGCAGTCCCCAGAGGCGGACTGTGTTTAGGGGAATATTTAGTGACATCAGGAAAGGTGATACCAATTCTGCTGAAAATGAAAGAATGGAAACACCCTGAAATTCTTCATCTAAACACCCTTTGGCTGTGTCCCAACATTTGCCTGGAGGCAGAAGGGGAGAAACCAGTCTCTCAGGATGTGTCCCAAGGCTGAGTCTGGCTGTCTCTGAGCCCACGCCCCCTTCCACAGGAAGCGCCCAAACCAGTTCTCTTATGGGCGTCAGATGGTCACCATCCAATGTACCCCCCCCCCATAAGATCGTTAGGGTCTGCTCTCTTCCAGTCCTACAAATCATTAGACAATTGTTTTGAAAAGGCCTGTCCTCAGACAAGTGCCATACACCAAGCAGAGTCCACAGGTTAGAGCTGAATACTAAACTGAAGAAACAGGTCCTGCACCCCACCTTTAAGTGGTTATAGACTAACCTTCCTTACACCAGACGGGCTTTGCCTTTCCCCTAAGTGCCTCAGACGTTGCTAAACAAGGGGGCGATCTGAAGTAAAGGCCTTTAGATACCAGAATGTCATATATGGGACGGAATGACCTTTTATTTGCATTAGAAGTGACCTCTTTTTTCCACGATGATCAGATCAAAATAATACTCTATTACTTAGAATGTGTACATGTAAAGCGATGGAAAGATATTTATTTGTAAGATAAAAACAGCAATTCCATCTACGAGATTTACAAAGACAGCCCTGAGCTCAAGGCTCCAAGTGTCTGCGTTGTGTCAGGTTTGTGACGTCACTGCCAGGTTAATGAGGTAACACCGGTGGGGGCCCATTGTCTGTGGGTGTCGTATCGGTACCGCCCTAGACTCAGTGCCAGCTTTGCTGTGGAAACTGCAGGCAGCCTCCACCAGGAGCTCCTTCCTTTCCTGGGAGAGAAAAACCACGCTTTGAACAGAGTGTGCCCTGGAATCGTCAAATCTTAGGTTCAGAACCTGATTCCTGATGCTCAGCCTGGGGTCTCCATCACATGCACTAGAGAAAATATCTGATGAACTGAATTATTGAAATTCGGGTCCCTCTCTGTGGCCAGGCTCATGACCAAAATCAGCTTGGCAGGGAAGGTCTCTGAACACCACGTGTACAGGTGTTTTCCTATTTCTTTTTTGCTCCGGGAGAGATAGAGAACTTTGTGGGCCTGGCGGTGGGTGGGCCCTGTCCTGCTCGGAGCTGGTCATTTGGGGCTCGGATGGCTCAGCCCCCGTGGTGACCTGTGCGATGTGTCCTGTCCTATCCCTCGGCCCCTCCTGTCTCTTTAGGGGAGAGGAAGGCTATGGGCCCGAGTAGTCCTGTTAGAGTGAGAGTTTTGGGGGCGAGTTGAAGGGACTCCGTGTGAATTTGGGAGAACTGGTCAGCGTGCTTTTTCTCATTCCTTGTAGATCAGGACAAGAAGAACCTTCACGCCAGGTGGATGGGGATGCTTTTCCAAGTTTTCTTCTTTTCCTTGCCTCTGTCCAAGCAGACGTCTGTGGGATGCAGTCCTAGAAGTCTGCTCGGCAGAGGAGGGAGCCTTCGTGTCACGATCCAGCAGGAGTCACTAAACATCACAGTCACATAGCTTATGCTCATCTCTGCTCGACACAGGTGCACTTTAAATCACATCCTTTGTGAAACTCTAAGAGGCTCCCTGAAACTAGATGATAGATGAAAAGTTTAGAGTTGTCAGAAGTGTTCATTATTAATCAACTCCTAATAATTGGCTGTAAGGATCTTCCTAAGAAAAGCCTTGGGTCTGATTCCAAAGCTGGGGAGACCGAGAGCAAGTGGCTGGGCAGAGAGGCCGTGACCTCTGAACATCAATGCCCTTGGCCAGTCGTGCAAGATTCTGTTACGAGACGCATCTCAACCTCGGCATGAGAACGGTGCCAGCTCAGGCTGACGCTGGGTGTCCAGCTCTAGAAGCTGCCCTCGACGGGCCCTGACTTGTATGTGAAGAGGTGATGTACGTTTACACAGACCGGCTCGTGATGTGCACCTAAAGCAAACGGGCGGCCTGGGGAGGAGAGCTCATGAGGAGAGGATGAAGGTGGGAATAAAACGTGGTAAAGAGATTAGGGGGGTTGACTCCGGCCCTAAGTGTGTCTAGGGAGAAAGTTTTTCCTTTTTCAAAAGAGGCAAGAGGGCTTCCCTGGTGGCACAGTGGTTAAGAATCCGCCTGCCAATGCAGGGGACACGGGTTCAATCCCTGGTCCGGGAAGATCCCACATACCATGGAGCAACAAAACCCGTGCACCACAACTACTGAAGCCTGTGCGCCTAGAGCCCATGAGCCACAAGAGAAGCCACCGCCATGAGAAGCCCGCGCACAGCAATGAAGAGTAGCCCCCTCTCACCACAGCTAGAGAAAGCCCGCGCGCAGCAACAAAGACCCAACGCACCCAACAAACAAACAAACAAACAAACAAACAAATAAATAAAGAGGCGAGAAAGGAGATTGCAGTGAGGAGAGATGCTTCATAAGACAGAACTGCACCGGTCAAGCTTTTCAGACAGGCGCTAAAGCGAGAGGGTGCTTCTCATTTGACTGGTCTTCGTCTCGAAGGCAAGGGGGAGCTGTTCCCGGTTGAGGTTGTGTGCTGCTGACAGGGTGGCTCTGGGGCTCACTTCTCAGCTGTAGCCCAGGACGTGAGGTGTGAGACGTGGACCTCTGAAGGACTGGAAGGTCCTCGCGTTGCAGACAAGGCTTCTGGAGTTGGCCTCGAATGGAACAGCAATGAAGCAACTATGCTGCAACTCAGAACGGAAACTTGAACAGAGAGAAACCCAGGATCCCGGAAGGCCGGGGAGGAGGTGTTGGGGAGAGAAGAGAGCTCGTGAGAAAGCAGATCACAACACATAGCAAGTGCGCCTCGTGCCCGGAAATCAGGCTGAGCACCTACTTCTAGCCCAGACTGTGGAGAGGGTGGTGAAGAGTCAGGCAAACCAACTATAAAAAGACGTTTCTGAGACCATCAGGGATGTTTGAAAACGGACTAGATGTTTGATCACATGAGGAAATTGTCTTTCATTATTTAAAGTGTAGTAATGACGACAAGCCTACGTTGGAAAAGAAGGGTGTTTAGGGATGAAACGCTGTCGGGATTTGCTGTGAAACAGCAGGTGGGGTGGAGAGGACCCGCAGGACGCAGGTGACCCAGGTGCAGGCCGTCATGGTGCGGGGGCCGCGCGGGCCCGCCGCCGTGCTCTGTTTCTATGCGAGTTCCAACATTCCCATCATAAAGGTTTACTTTTTTGAAGGCCAGCTGTCACCCATGGTGACAGGGCTGAGGTCAAAGCCGGGGTGTGTGGCCTGGTCACGTGAGCTTGGATGCAGTGCGTTCCGTGGGAAGAGCCGGGCTGTGTTCCTGTACGTCCCTAGCGACCAGCCCCGGGAGTGCACGTGGCCAGGTGGCCGTGAACTAGTTCCGATTTTGCAAGAAGGACGTCTGCCATTCATTGCGCGCAGACTTCACGGCAGGCGTCCTGCACGTGTTCACCTTGTTCTTCCCAGCGATACCGAATGTGGGTGCCCGTACCCCGATTTTACTCGTGAGAAGCCTTGGGTCCAGCGCGCTCCATGCTGACCAGGCAGTGGGTTAGAGCCAGCTGTGCGCAGGGCCCCGCCCGCCTGCCCTGGGATGTGCCCCCAGCCCTGGGACCGATGATCACGTCCGTGGATGCCCGGTTCACCCGGCACCTCTGCGCAGGCCACGTGGCTCCAACCTTAACGGAGCGAGCGCGCCGCTAAGGCAGGTGGCGGACGGAGACTTCCGAGCACCGCCCTCTTATCCCCGCGGCGCGTCGGGGGCCACATCCGGGCGTGGGAACATGCGTGTGCGTCGGCAGGTGCGATTTGCCCCATTAGGTGGTGCCCGGGCTCCTGCGCTGTCCCGTGATGTCTCTAAGGCCGGCCCGGCCGTGCCGACTGCTCTCTGATTCCTTCTTCATTTCTCCGACGGTCAGTGGAAGCTATTAGTTCATTTCCAACGTCGGGCAAGTGTCAGTTACTTGACAAGGGTCGCGGCTTTGCCGGGGGAATCGGGCTAATGTAGCAGGGCCAGCGCTTTCTCAGCTGTCATTGCCGGGAGCACAGACGTTCCAGCCCCTCCTGGCGGCAACCCGCTGCATTTTAGTCCAGTTAGTATGAATTGTACTAAATAAAACGTTTATTCCTATGCTGGTAAATTGTATGTAAAGAGCTGCTATCGAATGGATATTTCTTTCATAATTTGATCTACTAGGAATGTATACACTGAGTGTCTGTCTACCTGGAGGGAAAATTGTCTTTTAGTGAGACGAAAAGTATAACAATGTTTCGGTTTCCTATGGTGCCCGCATCTGCGTGCGTACCTGTGTGTCTGTGGATACCTGCATGTATGCTTGTATGTGTGTGTATATGTTTATGCGCATATGTGTGTCCATGCATGCGTGTGTGTCTACGCTTGTGCATGTGTGTATGTGTCAGTGTGTGGGTGTATGTCTGCCTGCACACCAGGGGGAAGAAAACCAACCTTGTGTGAGCACTTGTGATGTCCACGTCTTTTATACGCATGGTTCTTTATTCCCCGCCACCCTGTCCTTTGGGTGTTACTATTACTGCTGTGATTGTTGTTGTTTTGCAGGCAGGACCCTCGGGCTTGCTTCGGTCACGTCTCTTGGCTACGGCTGCACGAGGGGCAGAGCCGGCCCTCCGAGCCCACACGTGCACCTGCGTCCGGACAGCACACCAGGCGACACTCTTCTCTCCCACACTCAGGAGCTTAAACATACGAGTGCCCTGTAGGTGTGTTTCCCGTGGACCCCACCTCCCACGTCCCGTGCACCACACGCGCATCTCGGATGGAAAACAGGTGCCTGGCCCGGCCTCGTCCCCCACATAACCTCTCCCCCAGGTGCACGTATTCATGCCCCGGTACCGAGGCTCCCGGACCCCGGCAGGTATGCGTTCATTCCCCAGATAATCAGAGGCGCAGATGAAATGAAACTTTTTGTGCCGGACACCCGGCCGACAGGCCTGTTAGTGTACGGAGGGTGTGAGCAGAGTGGACTGGAAAATTTTGATCACTTTAATTTACTATATCCAGCGTGTCTGCTGTACTCGGCCAGTGCTTTTATCAAGCCCTGTGAGGTGGTATTGATTTTTTTATTTTCTATGTAGGGTAAGAAGACAGAGAGTCAGGAGCGAGAGTGAATGAAGAACTTTCCTCCGATTGCTGCTTTCCTCCAGCTTATTGCATCCTGTCGTCTGCGGTTTCAGATGACGTGCGGTATGTCAGGGCTGCTGGGAGCAGTAAGCGGGGTGAACAGCCACGGAAGGGCCGGGTGAGAAAGACTGAAAAGGCCGAGGAGGCAGCGGAGAGGGTCGGACAGTGCGTGTGAGCCGCGGGAAAAAGCAGGGGTGGAGGAAAACGTGTCCACCGTGTGGGCGACCCATCATGCTGTAAAGCCGCTGGAACTGTCGGGACAGCAGCCAGCAAATAGCCGGCTTCGGAGCCCACGAAGCAGGAGCATCGAAGCCTTTGTCTGCTTACTGTCTTTCTGAAATGAACACGCTCTGCCCCGGGGCAACTGCAACATGGACAACACACAGCCCTGGCACGACGACCGAGGGCCTTTCAGCCCATCTCTCGTTTCACAGGCTAGCTGGGTGTGTGTGCGGGCAGTGGGCACTTTCCCTCGGCTGCCCTGGGCAGCCCCTGGCAGCCAGCCTGGAGCCCGTTCCAGGGCACAAGAGACCGCATCCCGCCCCTGCACCCCCTGCGGTAGGCTCTGCGCCTCTCCCTGTGGTCTGGAAGCCGCTTCCCACAGCCGGGCTTCTTGGCAAGGGTACCGCCATTTGACAAAAGCTAGAGGCTGATGTGGGATATTTTGTGAAGTGACCTCCCCCGTGTTGCGGTGGAGAAAACGGAATGAGAAATGGGCCCCCAGGACTCCAGCCCCCGGGTTTGTGTCGCCCTGTGTTTCATGGCTCCAAGTCTCTGATTTGCCCTGTGGAGAGGTGTGTGCCCTCACCTGGCGTCTGCTTGGGAGTTGGGACCAGGGGTTACTAGTCACGAGCAGCACAGGTGCCCACCCACTGTCCCCCGCGGTGAAGGATGCGGGTTCCCGATGACCACACGATGCAAAATGCAGGTGCCTTTAGACAAACCCGAGAAAACAGCCTCAGGCGTGGAGAAGAGGGCAGAATCTGGGCCTGCCGGACGGAGCGCTGAGGCCGGGGGAGACTGGTGTCGCTCCAAGCTGGGCACAGAGTTCAGGGCGGGCTCATGGCCAGGCCCGTGATTGGCCCCAGGACACAGCACCCAGCCCCCACTCAGGGTGACCACGGCGGCCAGCAGAGCCGGAGGCAATGGCACGGGGTCTTTGGAGGAGTTTCAAGGTAAGAAAACAGTAACGCAGGAGAACTTAACTCCGCCAGGGTCTGGTTGACCTGGAAGAGACAAGGTCTCAGAACACTGAAGGGTAGTGGCCGGTGGGTAACAAGGGAAGTCCCGGAAATAGGTCAGAGGTGGCATTTTTAACAACCCGCACACATCCCACGCGTCTCTCTCACTTTAAAATATCCTGGGGCTTCCCTGGTGGCGCAGTGGTTGAGAGTCCGCCTGCCGATGCAGGGGACACGGGTTCGTGCCCCGGGCCGGGAAGATCCCACATGCCGCGGAGCGGCTGGGCCCGTGAGCCATGGCCACTGAGCTTGCGCGTCCGGAGCCTGTGCTCCGCAACGGGAGAGGCCACAACAGGGAGAGGCCTGCGTACCGCCAAAAAATATATATATATCCTTAATTTATTGCCAAGTGATTCGAATCCCAGCCACAAAGCTGAAGGTGTCTGTGTGATAATAGGTCCTCCTTCTGGAAGCCCCGATCCTGTCTTCACGTTGAACGCCATTTCAGAAGACGATGCTTATATCCGTAGGCCACTCAGAGCTCGCTTTAATTCTGGGGCATAAAATGCAGAAGGTGTCAGAGGGAACAGGGTTTGAATGGTGTATGTGCACCAAAAAGCCCCCAAAGAATGACTTGGAGCCTACAATTCAGGACTTGTGCATTTTCCAGCTGCACAAGGTCTGGCTTCACCTTTGTGTGGCTCAGCCTCTGCCCGTATGAAACTGGCCTCACGCACTGGCCACCCCCATTCACTCCCTTAGTCCCCCGAGGTGCTGCCGTGTGACTGTCCCCAAGCAGGTGTCTGGGAAACATTGGCTGCACGAATGAATGGAAGGGAGTGGATGTGAACACGGTTTATATAATCACAACAGAAAACTCCCTCAAAAATGGTTTTGGTAAAGTGTGAAGTTAAATCAGAAGTGGTATAATTTAAACTTTAAATTGACTTATGTTAAAGTCTTCAACATTTGACTAACAGACAAAGATAGTTGTTAATCAAAGGCATCATACAAATAAACTCCTGAAACTTTAAATCTGATAAAGTAGCTTGATGCTTCCCTCTTGTTAAAAAAACATCTTTACCTTTAAAGCTCTGTATTCTCTGTTAAAGTCACTTAAAGGGACTGTTATTGACCAAGTAACTCCTGGTGATAACTCACATGTCTCTCTCTCTCTCTCTGTATATATATATACACACATATGTGTGTATGTATGTATGTATAAAACTAATTTGATTGGAATAAAGTTTCAGTAAAATAAAGTTAATGCGTGTCTTTAAAAAACAGTTTCGGGACTTCCCTGGTGGTGCAGTGGTTAAGAATCCACCTGCCAATGTAGGGGACACGGGTTCGAGCCCTGGTCCGGGAAGATCCCACATGCCGCAGAGCAACTAAGCCCATGTGCCACAACTACTGAGCCTGTGCTCTTGAGCCTGCGAACCACAACTACTGAGCCCGTGCGCTTAGAGCCCATGCTCCACAACAAGAGAAGCCACTGCAATAAGTCCACGCACCACAACGAAGAGTGGCCCCTGCTTCCCGCAGCTAGAGAAAGCCCGTGCGTAGCAATGAAGACCCAACACAGCCAAAAATAAATAAATAGGTAAGTAAATAAATAAATAAATAATAAAATTATTTTTAAAAAGTGGTTTGCTAAAGTTGTCTATTTATTTTGCAGAGACTGATGCCTTATCATTAAATGAAATCAAGCAAGTCACCTCCACCCCCAATTCTACTGAGTCGTTATCATGACGGGCAGAGTCTGGAGATGACTGTCATAAGCGTTTTGTTGGCTTAGATATTTACACATTTTCCGAATGCTTTCAACTTAGTTTTAGGGCACCAGGCAGCCCAGGTGAAATGCCTTATTTAACTCGGAAACACATTACGAGGGCGCTCATGGACTCTGCCCCTGGAGCCGCCTATCTGTCCGGATGGTTTGGGCTGAAGTGCGTGGGGCTGCGGGAGGACCCACCGGCCTCCTGAGGCCCCTCCATCCCCGGCGCCATTGTTCTGCTCTCTTTCTGTCCGTCTGTCCGTCCAGCTTTTGTAGGGAAGGGGGGCTCAGAGCTTGCTCTTGCAGAGGCACGGAGAACATGTGTTGATTTCTAGCAACTGGGTTTGTTTTGTTTTTAGTCCCTAAGAGCAGTGCTTTAAAAATTAAGGGCCAAGGATGAAAAAAAAAAGAGAGTGATGATGCAAGAGAAAAGAAAAGCAAACTAACTTTCCATGTTGCTTGTTGTAAAAATGGCTGTGTGCTACCTAGTCTCATGTACAGGTGGAATTTGTCTCAGAGGAGATTAAAAAATTGTGTTTTTAAGGTGACATGATGCACGATAGTGATTCTGTTTCACGTGTGAATACAAATGTAAGGTATGTGCAAGAATTGCTGAAATAAGTTACCAAGGTCGAGAATGTTTCTTCTACTTTTGGAGTTCTGGTGAGCTTGGTGTATTCTTTATAATACTGCGATTTGTCCTCATTATTTTAAAAGCTATTGCTACAGTTAAGCTAAATTCCTTTATTTACAATATATAGGTTGCTATACAAAAGACGGCAGGTCAAGTCTGAGTGAGAAGTGCCACTGTTCGGGCAAGTAATCATCACTCGGCCTTAACAATATGGAAGACTCAGAGCTGTTTTGAGGCCAGCTCACTTCTTGGGGCACTGATTTAGAAGTCAATTTCCTTTCCAACTAGAAAAGCCTCATTCAGTGAATATATTAACTTTCCCCTTTGCCTCGTGTTCCTACCACAGCAGGTGATACTAACTAAAGACTGTACGTGAAAAAAATGGAGTCTGGGAGCTGAGATGGGACCTCCTGGAGGAACAGGAGGCTGAGTCCTGGTCCCCATCCTGGCAGAAGGCGGCCCCTCTCTTGTCCACAGAAGGAGGGCAATGAAGCCTGCTCTGCCCATTTGAAAGTGTGTCCTGTCAGATGAGCTGAACGCGGTACAGATATGAGTTTTCCCCGTTGGCTTCCTTTGCTTTTGGATTCTGTGTTGAAAATTCAGGCTTTTTTGGTTATTAATTGGCCTCAGTAAGATGCACAATCGTATGCTTTTTTTCCCAAGAAGATTAATATGTAGCTGTAGATTCTGGGATCATTTAAAATGCTCCTTGAGGGGGCTTCCCTGGTGGCGCAGTGGTTGAGAGTCCGCCTGCCGATGCAGGGGACGCGAGTTCGTGCCCCGGTCTGGGAAGATCCCACATGCCGCGGAGCGGCTGGGCCCGTGAGCCATGGCCGCTGAGCCTGCGCGTCCGGAGCCTGTGCTCCGCAACGGGAGAGGCCACAGTGGTGAGAGGCCCTCGTGCCACAAAAAAATAAATAAATAAATCAAATAAAATGCTCCTTGAAAACCTGACCCATCATAACAGACAGATACTCTCAGAAAACAATAACAATGAAAATAACAATAATGACAACCATAAATGTTAAAAGTGGAAATGGGCGCCTTGCGATGACAGCTTAGCATTAACTGTTGGTGAAGAAAGGAAGACTTTCTTCAAAAGGCACCTCTTTCCATTGAAAATATAGACCTGAGCATTGAACTAGGGTGAACAAAAGGGAAAAACAATGGAAAATGGAAAAATGGCTCCTGTTTACCCAGGTTATTTCTGAACAGTAATGCAAGGATGTAATAGAAATAATTTAGACATATGGATAAGAACCTTCAAAATCAATAGTCCTGGAAGAAATGAAGCATATGCTGATGCAATCAAACAGAATTGAATTTCATAAAAATGTTAGCAAATCTATATCAGATTATCACAGCAAAAACTTCATTTTCATTGATTTATAATGTATTATTATTGTTTCCACCAAACTGCCATAGACAGCCATATAGCAGCTGTCAAGTGCCTTAAGGGTAAATAAGAGACATCACTGCGGGGGTGGGGTGCAGGCATTCAGGGGCCAATAACTCACCAGGGCGGCAGGTGCCGGGTTCTAACGGTCCTTCTCTTGTTTTAATCGCATTGCGTCATTCTTGAGACTGTTGGTGAGCGTGGGGCTGTTAGTTTGGAACTCACAGACCAATGAAGGAAAAAGGAAGGGAATGTTTTGTAACACATAAACATTTAGCAAAAATGGGGCTTAAAAGGACCGTCAGACACACGCGCATCTCTGTAGCCATATCTGTCTCTGCCTAAATAAGGTGAAGAAATGATTCTAACCAGGATTGTTCTCAGGGGCCCACTCTGCTCAGGTCCACGGCTGATGGCTCACACCCACCTCTCCTTCCGAGGCACAGGTCAGCGTTTAGTTCTCCTGGAACCAGGGGGCTTTTCTCTTTCCAGCAGTTTTCTCACATATCTGTGATAACAGGGGACCATTTTCCAGCAGCCTGAGCAGTAAGATTCTGCTCTTTTGAGAAGGGATTATCTGAACAGTTACTTTAGCGAAATCCATGAGCTTTCTAAAAAAACCAAAATGGAATTAATAATAGTTTAGGTTATTATGTTGAGTGTTTAGCTTACCGCTGTAAGAAAAAAAAAAGAAATTTGGGTATTAATTGTATTCCTTCATTGAAAGTAAGTTTTTAGTGAAAAGTGAAATAAGGTTATTGTGCCTGTGTCTTAGAATGACTTCACCATCTTTTACATGATCTGACTCAAGTTCCATACTTATCCCCTAAAACAGAACTCCAAGTCATTCCATTTCTTTTCATCGATGACTCAATGGATGGCAGCAGGTTTGTTTTGCTAGAATGCTATTCATTAAATAGTCTTAATAATTTGCATATTATTTCTCATGCACTTTGGCGAAGGTAGTTAAGACAAATTGGGTAACAGGTGAGTTCCAGCTTTCAGCAGGTGCGCAATGCACAATCCCCCGCCCCCTTCCCTGCCTCCCATCCTTCCTGAGGACGTGGCGGAAGGAGGTGGTGCCCACTGGATCCCCAGGGTCCTTCCTGCCACCGGGACAGGGGTGGTGCTGAGATGAAATCGCCGTTCACAGGTGGATCTCAAAGCGGGTTCTAGTTGGTTCCTCCAGGATCCAGTCCAGGTGTCACTGAGTAAACGTGTCCCAGCTGGACGTGAGGGTGTGTGTGTGGGGGATTCAGCTGCACCATCCTCTGAACCGTCCTGGGGCCCGTGCGTTGCTGACCATCTGGCGTCCGTCCAGGTGAGGCTCGGGACAGGTCACTCCTGGTTTCCCACGCCTCCTGGAGTGTGAGCCCAAGACCATGACACCGGCCAGGCCTGAAGCCAAGGAGAGCTGTAGGAGCTGGGCTGGGACCGACCTCCTGCCCCCCGCAGGAGAGGGCGTCTCAGGAGGATCCGCTCGCCCTCTGTCTCAGCTGGACGCTCCTTGCAGCTGGGGGACACCTGACCCCCCTGGGCCGTGGGCCACGGGTCTAGACGCCAACCCACAGAACTCAGGTGCTCTGTGAACTCAGCTGATTGTTCCTGCAATTCAACCAGTACCTATTCTGAGCACGGGTCCCGCCCAGTGGGAGAGGGCGGTCCTGGCCAGTTCCCGGGGGGTCAGTCATTGGGATCCGCCTCCTCCTTCCCCTGAGTCTGCAAGCCCTCGGGTAGCCCCTGTCCAGACGCTATCCCTTTGTCCCTCCTGGTGGACTTGCTGAGCTGCCCACTCGCCCATTGTGTCGGGTGGTCCGCACGGTCCTGGGGCCGGCTGCCCCACCTGCCCACCCTGCGGATTCACAGGTGGCGGATGTCTGTCCTTGTGTCCTTGGCGGGCCAATGTGGTCATCTCTCCTCGGCCACTCAGTGCCCGTCCAGCCCCCGCCTCTGAGGGACACCCCCCGGCGTCTAATCCAGGTTCCCCTCGCATCGCCAGCGTCCCTTGACCCTGAGAGAGTTTTATCTTCTCTCTGGTGATGGAGGCAAAAAATGTCACCAGATGTGTCTCCCCAAATCCGAGGTTTATGCCAGTACCTTGGCTTCTGGAGGCCAAAAGTCAAGAATTAGCTTATTCTATTTGGTTTCTATTTTGCAAACCGTATATCTGATAGGGGACTTATACCCAGCATATATAAAGAACTCTTACAACTCAATAAAAAAAAAACAAAAAGAAAAAACAAATAACCCAATTTAAATATAGGCAAAGGATCTGAATAAACATTTCTCTAAAGATTTACAAATGGCCAATAAGCAAAGGAAAGATCCTTAGTCATCAGGGGAATGCAAACCAAAACCACAACTTCTCACCTACCAGAATGGCTGTTCTCAAAAAGACAGATAATACGTTCTAGTGAGGACATGGAGAAACTGGAACCCTCACAATACTGCTGGTGAAAACACAAAATCTTACAGCTACTGTGGAAAAACAGTTTGGTGGGCTCTCAAAAAGTTAAACATGGAGTTATCAGATAACTCTGCAATCCCACTCTAGGTACGTACCCAAGAGAGATGAAAACACGTCAGCACAAAAACTTGTACACGCATGTTCATAGCAGCATTATTCATAATAGCCGAAAGGTGGAGACAACCCAAGTGTCCCTCCACTGATGAATGGATACACACACCATGGCACATCCATACAAGGGAATATTATGTGGCAATAAAAGGAAAGGGGTATTGACACAGGCTACAACAAGAACAAATCTTCAAAACAGTATTTGGAGTGAAAGAAGCCAGTCACAAAAGGACCTGTATGATTCTGTGCATAAGAAATATCCAGAAATGGGCAACTGTAGGGACAGAAAAGAGATTAGTGGTTGCCTAGAGTGAGGGTGCAGGGGCATAGTAAGTAGCTTTTAATGGGGGGACGGGGCTTCTATTTAGGATAATGAATATATGAAAGACCACTGAACTGTACAATTTAAATGGGTGGATTTTAGGGCTTATCAATTATATCTCAGTAATGCTGTTAAAAAGAAAGAACTGTAAGGAATCTTGACTGTCATCTTGATCTGCATTTCCCAGTATGTGTGATGTTAATAAATGTTAAAGGGAAACATCTGTGCTCCTGTGACCCAATAGGTTTAGGAAATCCTTGACTAAATAAAGCGAAACAGATTTTACCACTCCTGTCTCCTTGGCTCTTAAACTCTGTGCATGCCCAGGTGACTTGAGAGAGACAGGTGTGCATGCTCCATGGCTCACGGGACGGGGAGCCTCTCGCTCAGGGCATCACAGCAGTTAGAGCCCCCTGAGCGCTTCTTGGCAACAACAGCTCCTACTTTATACGTGGGTTGACGAAGCCCTGAGAGGTCACTGTTTCTTTCTACCTCTGCCTGATATTTGCCACTTTCTGAAGCTGTATTCTCTGCCATTCACAGATCTTTCCCCGGCCACGGGCCTTTGTCTTCTGTTAACCTTTTCATAACCATTGCACCCTGCATTGGGGTCAGCACCATTGTCTAAAGCAGGATCAATGTAAGCAAATAATAAATTTTCTCGAGAACATCTTATGAGATGAATTATCTAAACCTCTCCCTTTCCACTGTCTAGTAGGAAGGATGGGCACCTTCCTCTGGATACAGTGGTCCTGCTTTGGCATCATTTTCGATCCCATATGTTTATTAAGAAGCATTGTAGTGTCTAGTAGGAGTCATGACTAACTCTTATGTGACCCACATGGTAGCAAAACTGTGATGTGCTAAAACCAATTTCTGGAAACTTATGGCACAGGCTTGATTCTAACTTATAGTTAAGTGGCAAAAACCTGCCGCCTGCACTGTGGGTTCTCAGCGTGAAGACACCTGTGCCTGGGGCAGCCTCTCTTTTTTTTTTATTTTATTTTATTTTATTTTTTTCTTTTTGCGGTATGTGGGCCTCTCACTGTTGTGGCCTCTCCCGTTGCGGAGCACAGGCTCCGGATGCGCAGGCCCAGCGGCCATGGCTCACGGGCCCAGCCGCTCCGCGGCATATGGGATCCTCCCAGACCGGGGCACGAACCCGTATCCCCTGCATCGGCAGGCGGACTCTTAACCACTGCGCCACCAGGGAGGCCCGGGGCAGCCTCTCTTGATGTGGCACCAGGGTCTGGGCATTGCTGGGCATCCCGGCCACTCCCTGAAGGATGAGCTTGTTCATCTGTCTTGGTTCCTGAGCACTCAACTTGCTTAAAAATAAGGCAACACTCAAATAAATCCATAACTCTGCAGTAGGATTCCTGCAGGAATCTCTTTCAGGGAAAGTGCTTTTTCCATTCCTGGAACAACACCTCCAAACCTGGCAGCGAGCTGATCAAAAGGGGCGTGGAGCCTCCCCAAGTTTCTGCAAACAGAGGCGTGAGATATACAGAGATATTTTAAGACTGTTGTTTCAGCAGTTAATGAAATGGCATCTCTTGATTTCTCTTTTTTTGTTTTTGGATAGTTTTGCTTCTACAGGGGTGTGAATAAGATTATGTAAAGCTTCCAACAAATTCTTGCAGCAGGAACACCTTTTGGATATTTGACGTGGCCGGCCACGTCAGGTTTCAGTGGAAGCTGAATGCCCTCATGGCATTGCCCCTATTACCCTAAGTAGATCCCAGCGTTCCTTGTGAAGATAGAATAGATGAAAGAAGCCTGTTCACCCTTCCTTTCCTGCAACCACACGGGCCTTTGCGTCTTCACAGTCTTCGCTAACTGCTCTTAGGAGCTGCGTTCGTCTGAGTGATCGGAGCCTTGCCCCGCACGGAGGGAGGGAGAGCCCGGCCCGCCTCTCTAACCACTTCCATTCCTCCACACGCCCCCATCTCAGTGATGGGCCACCAGCACGACTGTCTCACTCCAGGCTACGTTTATCACCCAGGATGAAGCTCTGCCTACATCAGCAGGCAGTACCCTGCACACCGCCAGCCCCTGGCGACCACTGAGTTACTTTCTGTATCTATAGATTTGTCCATTCTGCACACTTCATATAAATGGAATCATATAAGATGGGACCTTTTGTGATTGGCTTCTTTCACCAAGCATAATGTTTTCAAGGTCCACCCACATGGTAGCTTGAATCAGTATTTCATTGCTTTTTCTGGCTGAATGATATTCCCGGATATGGCTATGGCTGCATTTGTCATCAGTGGATGGGCAAGGTTGCTTCCACTTTTTGACTATTGTGAATAATGCTGCTGTGAAAATTCGTGTATGAGTTTCTGTATGGACACGTGTTTTCATTTCTCTTGGGTACATACGTAGGAGTGGAATTGCCGAGTCCTATGGTAGTTCTCTTTTTAAGTGATTTTTCATTTATTATAACTTGAAGGGAAGATTGTATTTCACATATAGAAACATGACAATATAGTCATATAGTAATTCTATGTTTAACTTTTTGAGGAACTGCCAGACTGTTTTCCAAAGCGGCTATACCATTTCACATTCCCCCTAATTTTATAAAGTGACTTGATTTCATGAGGCCTGCTCCGTGGGGCTGACTAGACAGGCTGAGCCATTTCCTGTGACTGGCAGCCGCTACTTGGCAGGTAGTGATGCCCCTCATGGTGCTGTCGGCTTGGATTTCAGGAGGTCCTCAGGTGTGAATGGGTGAGAAAAAGCATGGCCCATTCTTCCACTCCCAATTCTATATTTTTCCATCAAAAATGAAATTTTATTTAAATAATTGTTCAAACTATTTAGCTGAACCCTGAACTTGGTAGGGACATATTATGGAGCTTTGTCCATAGTTGGAGAAATGACCCCATCAGTGCGCAATTTGTTTCTGCTTTCCAGGTACACCGAGTGCCCGCTTTCCCCGCTTTCCTCAGTGTCCACGGCATGAAGGGTGTGAGCTCCAGGGGCGTGGCTGTCACCCTGTGTCTCTGACCACCATGCACCACAGTCCAGCTTTGTCCCCTTCTGGGCATCCTCACCGGATGCCCCCAGAGCATCTCAGCTCAGTGCGTTAGAAACGGACTCATTCTCATGTCCACAAAACCAGCTCTTTCTCCAGGGTTTTCTGGGGCCGATGGCCAGCTGTCCTCCTGAATTGATTCTCTATTTCTTGCTTGGAATAAGACCATCTGGCCAGAGACGAAGGGTCCTCACCTCCCTGTGGCTAAGGTGAGGCTGTAGGACAGGTTCTCAGCAGCTGGGTGGAAATGCCCCTCCCTGGAGTAAAAGGGGCCCTTGCCCTGGATTCACACCCCTCCCTGCAGGCGGGAAAGGAAGAACCAAGCAAACGAGGACACGGCCCAGGGACAGCAGAGCAGCAAGACGAGGGGACCGCACTTCCTGAATGGAGTCCCCATGGGGAGAGAGACACCCGTCGCCATCCTGTGGCTTCTCGAAGCCATGCCACAAGGGCCTCTGTGTTGTTGAAGCTGAGTCTTTATCTTCACTCCAACCCTGGCCTGGTGAATCGCACCCCAGAGCTTGCAGCTCCCGAGGTGAAAAATCTGGGGTTCATCCTACATCCTTCCAAATGCTTCTCCCACCAAAACACTTTTCATACAAATTTCCCGTT
This sequence comes from Mesoplodon densirostris, assembly GCF_025265405.1. Taxonomy (NCBI): domain Eukaryota; kingdom Metazoa; phylum Chordata; class Mammalia; order Artiodactyla; family Ziphiidae; genus Mesoplodon; species Mesoplodon densirostris. The sequence goes on along the minus strand of NC_082675.1, from coordinate 89,147,543 downwards.
TGACTGAGAGAACTAAGTCAAGGACTGAGGTCTGTAAAAGGCCAGCTTGCAGATACGTTTCGTTTGGCTCTTGGGTTTTGTCCAAGTGATGTTTTACAAGGCGCGTTGTGTTTGGACAACAAGCCGGGCCCGCTGCCCCGGGCGGCCTCAGGACGCAGCTGGCCACACGCAGCCTCTCTGAGCAGCTGTCCCACCATCCTGGACGCTTCCTCCTCTTCTTTGTGCCTCGATTCTCATCTGTCAAAGGCAGATAACAAAGAGCCCTTCCTCCCCTGGGGGACTGCGGTGAGGATTAAAGGAGTTAATCCAGGTGTGCTGGGCGCTGGGACGTACGCGGTAAACCAGGGCTGTTTCACCACCGGGCCCGGGACACACTCGACTGTTCTATCCCCTCTCCCACCCGCAGCTCCTCCGCGTTGTCCCATCACTACCCACGCCCCCCCAAGCCCCCTTCCTTCTGATTCTCGCCCTTTCCCGGCTCCTCGAGAAGGGCTGGGGTACTTCCTTCCGCTTCCCCGGTCCACGTTCCCGTCTCCCCTGCACAGCGTGGCGTTTCCCAGCTGGGCTCCCCGCCGCCCGGCTTCCCACCACAGCCAGAGAGGCGCTCCTAGAGTCCAAACCTGATCCTGATGCTCCGCTCTGTGAAGACGCCAGGGGTGCCCCTCGCCTGGTGCCCATGACCCAGCCTCTCCAACCCAGCTCTGGACATTGCCTCTGCCTCTGTTCCACCTGCAGCCCTGGGGCCGATACACCCCAGGCCTCCCATCTCTGGCATTTTGTTCAACATCCTCCCTGCGTGGAGACCTTCCTGGACTCACTTCACAGCCCAGGACTCGAGATCTCTTTTGGATGGAGTCTTCCCTGCAAGACCCTCAGGTCCCCAAACAGACCCTTGATCTCCCACTGTTACCATGTTAATTGTTCACTTCTCTAAGCTCCCATCCTGCAGGGTGGGAGTGTCTCCCCAGCACCCAGAGGGACCCCTGGGACACCGAGGTGACACAGTTTGCTGAAGGCACAGGATAACCAACCCTCAAGCTTTTTCTGTTGGGTATCCCTACAGAGCATCATAAAACGATGTACCCCTTTGCACCTTTTAAGCTGACACCTGCGTTTTCTCATCAGAAGTTTAAATAGTTACGAAGATGTAATTTCCACTATATTGATATCTACTGGTCTTTAAAAATTAAACTTCTATAATACCCTTAAAATGAATCACATGGAGTCTAAGTACTATAGCAATCTGGTACATTTTACTATCAATCTAAAAAGACAAGGAACAGGGCTTCTCTGGTGGCACAGTGGTTAAGAATCTGCCTGCCAATGCATGGGACACGGGTTTGAGCCCTGGTCCGGGAAGATCCCACATGCCGCGGAGCAACTAAGCCTGTGTGCCACAACTACTGAGCCAGCGCTCTAGAGCCCATGAGCCACAACTACTGAGCCTGCAAGCCACAACTACTGAAGCCTGCGTGCCTAGAGCCCACGTTCTGCAACAAGAGAAGCCACTGCAATGAGAAGCCCGCGCACCACAATGAAGAGGCCCCTGCTCACCGCAACAAGAGAAAGCAACAAAGATCCAAAGCAACCAAAAATCAATAAATAAAATAAAAAAAATTATTAAAAAAAATAAATAAAAAAGACAAGGAACAGACTCTTCTTTAACAGCCAGAAGTTAAATATTATTTTTTCCCTTAAATTTATATTTCTGTTTCTCTTCCCAATAGGAATTTACCCTAATGTTATATAATATTATGTTTCAATTTTTTTGGTCCTTTATCTTATCATGATTCTCTGCAAAAAACAAATCCAGGGCCTCCCTGGTGGCGCAAGTGGTTGAGAGTCCGCCTGCCGATGCAGGGGATACGGGTTCGTGCCCCGGTCTGGGAGGATCCCATATGCCGCGGAGCGGCTGGGCCCGTGAGCCATGGCCGCTGAGCCTGTGCGTCCGGAGCCTGCGTGTCCGGAGCCTGTGCTCCGCAACGGGGGAGGCCACAACAGTGAGAGGCCCGCATACCGCAAAAAAAAACAAACAAAAAAACAAACAAACAAAAAAACAAATCCATAGGCTTAAAATTAAAATAATTGGAAAAATTTTGTGTTCATAAAGCTCTGATTTCTTCTGGATTTATTAGTATAATTATTGTAAGGAGATAGTCTATCAAAACAAAATAAATAAATCATAAAATTTAATAAGTATTAATCATTTAAAATAAATGTTAATAACTATTAAACACAGTAGTCAGAAGTGTATTTATAGATGCAATGCAGATAGCTTGTTTTTCTATTTTGCTATATATTTGTAGATGAATATTTCTCATTGCTAGAATGGGATAGCATTCCTTCTCAAATCTATTCCTGTTTTCTGATTTTATAGATATATTTGCTAAGAAAATTGTTAATGTAAATTCACCATAGAAATGGAAGAAACTTTGTTGTAGCAGTGACATGCAATATTTCCAACTCTTTCTAAGCTGCATGCCAATAGTCATATGGTGATCGATCAAAAAATATTTTCAGTGATCTATCACCTCAAGACTCAGTTAAGGGCCTCCTCCAACTTTGTTGAAGGCAAAGATTTGGAAACCATCAGACTTGCAAAAGGGTTTGTTACGTAGTCACTGGTGCCACTCACGTTTTCAGAGCTGACAATGATATTGCAATTGTTCCTTTGTTGGCCAGAGATGCTTTTACACCCAGGCATGTGCCACAGTCCATTTGGAGGAGTGAGTGACAAGCCTTTGCTACGGAAGGAAAGTGGGGACAGGAACTCACGACACAGGCTCATTCTCAAGCAGATCGATTTTAGGAGAGAGTAAGACTGTAAATTGAGGATCTGGAAGTTGATTACTTAAGACCGTCTTGCGACCCTTTGAAAGCTGCAGAGTTACCCTCATTGTTTTAGCATCAAAGCGCCCAGTTAATCTCACTCGGGCAGATTTTGCGTTCAGGGCAGCCCTTTGTGAGAGACCCCCTTTGTGGGGTCTCTGTCTAACTGCTTGCTTTTAATCAAAACAAAGCCATCAGCTAAGCACCGAAGGCCCATTGTCTCTGGTGCACAGGCATCTCCTGGTTAAAGATGAGTCAACTCCAAGTGAGAAACGCGTAGAACAGGGGGTCCTGTGAGTCTCTGCCAGTCAAAACAAGTGGCTGTAGTAACCTCTACACCCCTTCCCACCAGCCCACACCCATACAAGAGACATTCACTGAACAACTATCGTGCGCCAGGCGTGAAGCCTTGGGCTAGAAACACGAAGAATCCAGGGTTCAAATTCAGAGTCTGGTGAAGGAGGCAGGTAAATCTAGAGCAGTGTTCCACACACCAAGTGCAATGCCGGTGATGGACTGGAGTCCCCAGCTCCTGGCCAGGGTCCCCAACTCAGCCGGAGGGCAGAGGCAGAGCCTACTTCCTGGAAGGCATGCGACCCCAGCTGAGGGTTAAGGACCACTGAAAGGCACGCAGACAAAGTGGGGAGGGTAGAAATCAGAAAGGGGATTCCAAGCTGAGGAACACGGGGGCAATGGCCCAAAGGCTGCAGGGTTCCTGCAATGGGACCTGGTTCAAGGCTGGGAGCCGCAGGCCCGTGGATCAGTTTGCCTGACGGCCCGGAGGGAGCTCAGAAGGAGAGATGTGATCGGATGGTGTTTGATCTTTTGTCAGAGATTAGATTGGGACAAGAATAGTGCATAGAATTTCATTAGGAGGCTACCTGCTAATGTACCTGAGAGATGGTAGAGGCCGCGTGATGCAGAGAAGGTCAGAAATGAAAGAGAATTAAGGGGTGAGAACTGACATGACGTCGTCATTGCATGATCTGGGGAGTGGCTCAGGGACAGGGAATTCGCATGAGTGACTCCAGACTTTTAGCTCGAGTACCGCTTTGCAAGGAGAGACTTATAGGAAAGGGGGTGACATGTCTGTTAGGGACGTGTTAAGATTCATGCGTCTACATGGCATCGGGGTGGCCAGTGTTTGAGACAGCGGAAGCAGATTAGAAAATCGTCAGTCAGTGGGCAGTGGCTGAAGCCTCGGAGTGAATGAGTCCCCGGAGGAGGGGAAAGCCAGAGGGCAGCGGGGCTGAGGCTTGCGGCAGGGGTCCCCGCTTTGGGACGAGGGAAGAGAAGTCAGCAAGGGCCCTCGCGGGAGCGTCAGCACTGGGAGGGCAACCCGGACGGAGCCCACGGAGCCCAATACGATGGACGGATAGCAGGGTCCACAGAACAGGGGCTCAGGGCGGCCAGGGACCTGAGGATGGAGCGGGGTTTCTTGGAGGCGGAATCCAGAGAATCTGGTGGAGAAATTGGTGTGTGAGTTGGGGCGTAAGCTGCAGGGTTGCCCCGAGGGCGGACAGTGAAGGGGTGTGAGGAGGGTGGGCGCCGGGGCGAGGCTTTGACGTTTGTGGGTTTTATTATTTGAAGACCAGGATGCCCGGAGCATGTGTACATGATCCACACAGACGAGCTGGGCGTGCCCCGGGGGGCGTGGCCTCTGCCGGATGTGACTCAGCAGGAATGCAGCCGGGATTCTCCGACGTGGAGGAGGTGAACCCCGAGGATTCCAGGCCTGCGACGCGGAAGGAACAGGAACATTCTAACTCAGGTGAGTCTGACGGCACCTGCGCTGCTCCCGGGGAAGAAGAAAGCCGGGGGCAGGCGGCAGAGGCTGGGCCTCGTCCACGCGTCTACGGTATTTGATGTGGGGAGAGTGGTCCAAATTCATGAACAAGGAGGGGGTGAAACCTAAATTTTCTTGTGTATAAAAATCCTCCCCCCTCCCCCCCAACCCTAACCAGTGCCCCACAGTTGCTTCCCTGTGAGCAGCGTTCATGATTCAGGTTCGGACGCGGGTTCTGACTCAGCAGTTTTTGGGAGAAATTTGCAGTAAAGAAAGCGACTGGTGAAAGAGCTGCAATTTAACCAGAAGCATTCATTAACCAGGATCGTCTATTGACAGGGCAGAATCTGTAGTAGTTTTCAACTCTCATAATTAAACTAAATTAACTTGAGAATCCCTTGGCCTAACTTTGATTTGGCTCCTATGGGCCCCCTCCTCCTGAGGCAGACGGGGAACAGCGACTTAATAACGTGTCATACTGAAAACGAATCTTTGTAATGGGGGTCAGAATCGCCCCTCAGAAGGGAGTCAGGTTTTCCCGAGCAAGCGCCGTTCGGGCTGTATGGCGTCATTGGAGCGGTTTTGGAAAGCATAGGTCTCTGGTCTTTGGATTGAGGAGGATTAGATTCCAATAGAACCAGGTGTATCTCAGTTTAGAGATTACCTAATAGGTGTCTGAGCAGGTGAATGCATTTATAATTCTCTCCATTGATGGGAAATCTAACTTGGGGGGAAGGTTTGGAGGGAAGGGTGGAGAAATAAAATGCACCCCCTGTTCTCCTTTAATTTCTCCACCAGTCCAGGGGGATGGGAGGTATCTGACTTCAGGACTACGTCGAGGTTCCATGGGATTCGTTCAGGCGGTTGGCTTGATGCACTTGAGGCGTAATTGCTCTGAGATAAAAGAAATATAAGCAGTTCATTTATAGTTTCCCTCTCATCACCTGCAATGCAAGCCTGAAACATTATTTTGTTAGAGAAAATGTCAGTTACTTGTCAGGGATCCGATGAAACACCCATTTTACAGTTTATATTTTAACTCGGTTCTGACACTGTCTACCCGGAATCAAAGTCAGAGCCTCAGGTTAAGGGCTCAGTCCCACAAGGCTGCCCACCCCCCGCCCCCCACCTGGCCCCTGCTTGGGTGCAGGTGCCGAGGACTGGGGGTGTCTTGGACACCGGGTCGGGGTGCGGGTCGGTACTGCGGGTACTGCTGCGGGTCGGGGCAGCCTGAACGCTAGCCCTCCATGCAGGTGTGCCTGGACTCCCGGTTCCCTTGCCGTGTGACCCACTTCCTCACTACGTAAGAGTGAGGGGCCTGCGTTCGTAGCTCTCAGCTTCAGGGAAGACAGGAGAGCAGAAACACGCGTCGGTTTGGAGGGAAGGGGCTCCGGGGCCGATGCTGTACGGGGCTGCGTCCTGCTGGGCGCCCACGTGCCTTGGACCCTGCAGGCCTCTCTCCCAGCCTTGCAACACCTCTGCTAGGCTGGGGATGAAACCAGGCAACGGAGGTCAGAGTTGGGACTGGGGCCCAGGTTCGAATTCATCTGAAACAGCCTGCCGCTGGGGCTCAGGCCCGCGTGCACCTCGAGCGGGAGGCCGGCAGCCTCGCCATGAGCTCCGTGTGTTCGCAGCCGATTCCTGCTGCTGTGTGGACGCCACACAGACGGACAGGTGTCGGGGGCCCTGCCTGAGCCACGGGGTCAAGTCCGTGGTCCTGACGGGCCAGCGGTAGAGACACAGGAGGGGAGGCTCGAGAGGCCTCCGTGATGACTGGAGGATGCACCCTCTGTCTCAGCTGATGCCTTTTGGCTCCAGCACGCGTGGAAATCCTGACGCTGCGGTGTGACGGGGCTGCCGTCGCACAGCTCTGATAACTACCGGCCTCCTTCTGCAAGGCCTCACCTAGTTTGCACACAGACAATCGGAACGGGGCATCGGATCCACGACAGTCCGCTCTCAGTGGTGGGCGTGGAGGCTGGGGAGGGGCTGGTGCTCCCTGACGAGGTTCTGCGCCTTGGCTCTTGACTGCAGGGGTTGGGTCGGTGCCGGCTCGCTTGGAGATCTCCGTGAGCCAGGACGGGCGCAGATTTTCGAACTGCGGGATCGAGCCCACGGTGGGCCGCTCTCTGCTGTGTGGTGTCGACACTCAGGAAGAGCGCAGATGGGCTGTCAGGGGTGTGGGCACCACACGGATGTACGGATGAGCTGCTTACCTGGGGCCGCCGTCCTGACGCGCGGGCCCGGCCCACCAGGCGCCGCGGGCGCTTTGCACAGCAGGTGCGGGACAGAGGCAGGTGAGCGAGCCCGGGCAAAGGCAGACGAGGTGAGGCCCGGGGTGGGTGGGGGGCGGTGCCCTTGGCACGCCTGCTGCAGCCCGGAGAGCACGGGGGCCTGCTGGGAGCGGCTTGGAAGCTGCCGCCAGGGGCAGAGCCGGCAGAGGTGCCGCGGGGTGGCCCAGGCTGCCGGCGGGAAGGCTGCGCCGTACAGCCCTCACCCTGGGCCGGGCTCGGAGCTCCTGGCTCTGGGAAAGGCCGAAGTCACTCCCGGAGGCACCTGACAGCTGTGACCCCGAGCCTGGGGCTGCCTGGAGGGAAAGGGCCATGGGCGGGCCACGCGGGGGCCGCAGATTCCCTGGGGGGCCGTCTCCCGGGCCCCACGTGCTTCTTCTCATCTTCCGGTATCAAACCCCTCCCCTATCCGCGTTTGTTCTTTGGGGGTGGGTTGTCCTCTTGGGCTCCCCGTTGGAAGGTGGTGTGGACAGTTTGCTGAAATGTCAACAGCAGATTTAGGGCCAACTGTCCCGCAGGTTTTCAAATTTTAACATGAAATGAAAACGCAGGTTTGGGATCTTGGATGGAAGAGCTTTGGCCACTGTCAGTCTCAGTCAGTTCAGGCTGCGGTGGTGCAACAGCGCAGATGGGGGCTTAGCACTGGCAGACGTGTCCTGCTCCCAGCTCTGGAGGCCGGAGTCTGAGATAAGGACGCCCGCCCAGTCCGCGAGGACCCTCTTCCGGGGCTCAGACTCCCCGTCCTTCCCTCACATGGAGAAGGGGTGAGTGAGGGTCTCTCTGGGTCTCTTTGGTAAGAGCACTGATCCCACTGTGAGGCTCCATCCTCCCCAAGCACCCCCCCCCATCAGCACCACTGCTGGGGGTTAGGGCTTCAGCATCTGAATTCTGGGGGGACACAGCACTGAGACCACAGGAGCCTTCTTGGGAAACCACACTAAATTAGGGAATCAGCATGTCCCTGGGAGCAGTTCTTGGTGTGAGCTGCTGGCCGACCACTTCTCTGTGGTGCGTCCAGGGCTGCCCTGCTATATTCCCAGGAGGGCAGAGGTGTGGGGTGGCAGGAGGGGGCTTTGTTACCCACCTGGGTCCTTGGACTCTTTAATCAAGAGAAACTGATCAGAGGCCAGATGAGGAATTCAGGCGAGGCTTTACTGGGGCTCCTGCTGCAGCAGGGGGCAGCGAGACCACGGAACAGGTGCCCTTGCTGCTCCCCGAGGGGGGGCGGGCTGGTGCCTTAAATGGCGTGAGAGTGGGGCTGGAGGGCTGGCTTAGGGGGGTCTGCCCACCCCCCTGGTGGCGCCGTGTGCAGGGATCATGCGCAGGACCCTGCTTTTGCCCCCAGCACCTCAGAAGTGGCAGTTGGGTTTTGGCCTTTTTGTGTCTTATTGTTCATGCAGTTATTTTTAGTCCCTCGTGTTTGTCCAGGTGCAAACACTGCAGCAAAGGGTCCCTGGTCCCAGGGCCCAGCCTGCATCACAGTCAGTGTCTGCAGTCTTGCTTTGTACCTGGAAATGTCCCCTTCACGGCTCTTTACTTCCATCCTCTTCACAGGGAGCGGGTGGAGAGGATGAATGCTTCTAGAGATGAAGGGTAGTTCCAGCAGTTTCCATTGCTGGATGGAAACAAACCCCCGAACTCTGAAGATTTGGATGTATCAGAAAACATTTTTCCAGCCAATTTTTGTTGTTATCTATTATGGTTGCAGGATTTTTTTGGAAGCATATTTTTACTGGCTTTTGTTTTAAGAATGTTTGGGGCACATATGTCTTGTTGCAGCAGAAAAGAACTGTTCAAAATGAGGCTTTCCTTTGCCACCAGTTCCAAGCCTCGGTTCCATATCCTGCAGACCAGGGGCAGAACAGGAGTCCTGGGTTAGTACCAGGACGGCCTGGGGCAGCAGGGGAGACTCGGGAGGAACTGTCCAGATAGTTATTTCATGGCAACTGGTAGGCATGTAAATATTTTATGCCCTGATTTGCCGATTTCGTGGGTGTTATATCTCAGTGAGCCATGGCTTCTTTTTCTTCCAGTGTCATGTTCTGATGCCCAGAAACAATGATGTTTTAATTTGTAAATATGTAAGGGCCAATCACTTTTCAAAATGTGGTTCCTGGTTCAGTGATAATTGGCCCGGTTTCTTGGCAATGCTGGTGCATATTCAGGAATTCTGGGAGGTGAGAATATCCAACCAATGTATAAATTGTTCTCAAAAGCAGTGAAAGTTTTATGAATACCCAGTTGAACAGTAATGAAGTGAGTTGATATAATGTTTTATAGACATCTAATAAAATATTTATTAATTTAGATTTTGCAAATTTTGAAGGATGGAAATGAAGATATGACTCCTCTAGTTAATAAAAAATTCAGCAGGTTTTATGTTCATGGTAGAGATGAAACAAGCATTTAAGGTTTTATTTAGCTAATTTTACATGTATTTATATCATGACTTGTTCCAGGTTTTCGCTAAAAGAACAAAACATTAGAGAAAGACAATGTCAGTCCAAGGGGAAGAGAAGGCAGGGCTGGAGGGTGTGGGGAGGTGGGGAGGGGCATCCCTACAGGGAGGCCAGGGAGGCCCCACGTGTCCAGGGCCCTGGGCAGCTGGCTGTGACTTCCCGGTGCTCAACACAGATGATAGGTGGTCACTTTCAAGATTCACATCTATCTTGTGAATTTTCTGTATGATTAGATGATTATCTAATTCTCTTACTTACATGAGCAACATTGGATCTGTAGGTATAAATATGTGAATGTGAATAACATCCCACTGTTGTATGATTGACAAAATAACCATCGTCCTGTGAAAGCACAGTCCCGATGTTGGAGGGAAAAGTACATCATTTCTGGCAGAGAGGATGTTGTGTTCCTTGTGGAATATGTGGTTCTTACCCACAAGTCTTTGAAAGAGCGATGCATGGGCTCCTTGTTTCCTACACCCTGTTTCTGGGGGCCGAAGGCAGGGGTGCCACCTGACAACCCGAGGGGTTGCCCAGTCACTTCTGGTTGGGGAGAGTTTGTTTCAGGGCGTAGCTTAGAGCCGGGTGACTCCTGCCGCCTGTGTCCTGGAGTAGTGGAACTGTCGTCACTGGGTATTTTCTCCAGATGGTGATGGAATGAAATGGTCTGTGTAACAATGCTCAGGCCACAAATGCTATCATTTGTCTGTTTCTGCTTGAATGTGTGGTGTTTAGGAAGGTGGAATACACAGTGATATATATCTTGTATATATCATTAGGATACTGTGTCTGAACTAAATTAAACAATGTATTCCATTTTTAGCTTCTCAGCTTAAACGTAGTAATCATGAAATCAGAGCATCCAATGCATGAGAAGTGGATTCAGAAATGGTGCACATTTTCCACTATCTTTATAGCACTCCACATTTCATTTTTGGAAGATGCTGAATTTATTTAAGATATGTTTTTAAAGTTTTTAATATTTACGTATGAAGATTAGAAAATATTTTATTTGAAAGCAGAATTTCTTAAATATAACTCTGTTGACATCTAGTTGGAAGTGTGACAATTGTAAGCACATATTTCAGGAAATCTTCCACTTTTGAGACGATCATTGTCTCAGGTTGTATGTGTTATATTGGAATTATAAGTATGTCTAAATTAAAATATAAATCTCCAGCACGGGAACTGTCTCTTCATTGTATCTCCTATAAGTGTGCACGTTGTCGATGCTCAATTAACTAATAATGATAATAATAATGTAGCAATATTCAACTTCCATTTGGCCACACATTCTGCATATACAGTAATTGTGAAAGCATATCATTTCTTAGATTCTGTGTTGTGTGCTGGATAAGATATGTCATAATCAGGAAATCGGAGTTAATGGCCGGAAGGGGACCTCTTTGATCAGCCCTTCCAAGCCCCTAATACACCTCTTAAATGCACCTCATTATGAATTCATTTTAAGCTTCGCTGAGTCCCAGAAATTAATTTGACATAAATTTCATTGTAAGGCTCTGGAAACTTTAATTTCAAAGGTAATGTTAAAGTAGAATTTTGTTTCATTGGAAACACATACTCTGGGCAGATGATGGAATACAGGCTGATATACCAGCAGTGAACATTTTTCCGAAATGGCTCTGATATAGTAAACACTTTGTTTTGCATTTACCTCTCATTTTATCTCCAAAACTCCAAGCACTTTCCGACACTGGGTCTCTTGGTCCCGAGGCCAGTCCTGCCTGCCTGCAGGGTCGTCAGACAGAAGGTCACCGGCTGCGGGACTGAGGTGGGAAGGGGGCTCGGCCTCCCCGCTTGTGGTCCTGGGGTCTCTCTGTGGAGGCGAGGGCGGATTTCCCCTCATCTTTCCCATTTGTGCTTCACACACCCCTTTAGTTTGAGGACTTGCATCCCGACTCGAGGCTGTCTTGGTCATTGTCTCTCCCCTCCGCCCCCTGAGGCCGGGCCCCTCGGATGCCTCTGCTGGGAGGTGCATGGCCGGGCCCCCTGGGGACGCCCCTGGTCCCCACCGGCTCTTCCGCCCCTCCAGTGAGCTGTTTCCTTTGACAGGGGTGTGGCGCCTGCCCCCTCTCTCTGGGCCCCGGTCTTGATCTTTGCTCGTTCTCATCCTCCTAACCTCTCCCTTGGTTCCTTGAAGGGAACGACTGTGCTGCTTCTGAGTTCTTCTTGCCGGCTTCACTCCTTCTGCTGCTCATGTGTTTCTCCTCTTTGTTCTTCATTGTCTGTCTTCCTTAGTCCTGGAGCACCTCCGACGTCTTGGGAACTCACCTTCTGGTCTCCTGGGAGTGGACGCGCTCTGGGTGGGAAACAAGGCAGACCTCCTCCCGGTGACTTGAAGTGAGGGGATCCCAGGGTGGGGAGACACCAGGTCTTCCTAGACCCTCTGCCCACACGCTCCTACCCAGGGACAGTCACTCTCTGATGTGACTGCCCAGTGCACATGGCAGGAGGGGGTCCTCGGGGAGGGGTGCTGCTGCACCCCCCAGCCGTGCCCACCGCAGCCCCAGCATCCCGGTCACCGACGGTCGGGGCTGGTGTCCGGGAAGGAAGGGCCGGGTGGGAGCCGCCTCTGGGCCACTCCGGGGTTGCGGGTCCCGCCCTGTCCTGCTCCGAGCCATCCTCACGGGGCTTCCTGTTGCTTGGCATCGTCACAGACTTGCACTACCTACTGAGTCTCCTTGCTCCCCGCGTCCCTGTTGTGTGTCTGGGTGGAGCGAGGGGTGGCCGGCAGCCCATGGTGGGTGCTGGTTGCCCTCCCGTCCAGATACTCCACGGGTTTTCCGACACGAGGTGTGCTTCAGGACACTCACTCGATCCATCAAGCGCCTGCACATGATGAAGCTCTGCGGGGTGGGGGTGGAGGATTAAAAGAAGTGGCGGCAGGCACAGGCTGGGGCCCCTGCTGTCCTTCCAGCCCTTGTCCGACCAACCGGGATGCAGCTGCCACGCCTGTGCCTGGGGCCCTGATGACGCTGCCCGCCTTCTCCTGTGGTCTCAGGTGAGCAGAGCCTTAGAAAGGACGGGTTTTTTTTTTAAAGGGGCAAGCACAGAGCTGCTATTTTTGCTGCCCTCTAGATTCTCCCATGAGTTCTGGGATGTTCTGCAGGAAGGTGAATGGCTGCTAGGTGCTTCTAAGAGGGAATGAGCTCCGTGGAGGATTCCAGGGGGACAAGGGTGGGTGAGACGCTGCAAAGGAGGGCTTTATCCAGGGCCTCGCATGTGAACCTAAAGGTTTCAGACTTCCTAGTTGTAAAGCTATAAAGATACACAGATAAGTACTGCAATCTAAAGATAACACTGCTAACATTTTGATGTGTTTCCTTTTGGACTTTTTACCTTATGCATTCAACATTCACACTTTAAAAAAATAGGGTTATATCATATAATACTATTTGTTTGTTTCCTTAAAAAATTTTTTTAACCAAAGACGTCTTTTTGTTTCAGTACATGCAAATTTTTAATATGACCCCCAGCTAAATCCAACTGCTTAGTTATCTACTCATATTTTTTAAAACTGATTTAAAATCCAGCATAAGGATGTGGGCACACAAAGAGCTGGTGCGAAGCATCACCGTCTCAGAAGCCTGTCCATCCAGGGGGTTGTAGCTTCAGCTGGATTTCCTGACGAGTAACTTCTGCTGAAGTGGAAAAGATTCAAATTCCTGGAAAGCAGTCTAACAATGATTAAAAAAAAAAAACACTTTAAAAACCAGATTTATTATGTATGTTCTAGATCTATTTTCATATGTGTGTTACATTATATCTGAAACATCAATACAATTTCAGCTTTTATCACATGCAGCTGAGTGATGTTGAGACTATGAAATGTTTGTGCACGTTACCAAAATATATTTCTTGTACTTTTTAGTATGGAAGCTATCTTTTAAACTCAGAGTCATATCATAAAAGCCCAGCAGTCTGTGGAAAAGGTTCAAAATTGTTGCAGGAATTAAGGGAAATTTAAATTTAAAAAAATGATTAGAATTTGTATTTGTTTTGGAATTCCATGTTATCTGCATGTCTAATTAGACCAACTACAGATACACTCATCAAATATTTTATTACCATCTCAGATAGAAGCACCTTGGAAGCACACATCAGGTACAAAAAACGAGATGGAAAAAGAAAATCTCCTTTAAATAGGATACCTTCCCAGATCCACTGTGTTGTATCCTTCAGCACAATTTTCCATCCTTGGTACCTAAGCGTGGGGTACCCTGAAGCTGCAGGAGCAGAACCAGTAACAATGGGGAAGGACTGGAGGTCACTGGCTCCGTCCTGCAGGCTCACGTGCTGGAGTCTTCCAGAGCCGATTTTTAGGGTTTTATCTGGCCCACTTTGAAAACTCCTGCAGATGATGGGGCTTTCTTTTCCCGCCGAAGACAATTAAACAGACTAATAGTCTTTCTCAAGGAAAAGTTTCTGATATGTGGTGCCGACTTTGGGGTTCCATTTCATCCTAGCCATGCTATTAACCTTCTGGTGACAGCCTCTGAGCCTTTTTATTTGGTTGGGGTTTTTGCTTTAGAGATTCATTGATATTGTGATAATACAACTTTTCTAGTTATTACTTACTAAGCCATTCCTGTTTCTCTCTCAAGTTTTTTTTTAAACCAAATTGACATCAATATGTCAAACCTGCTAAAGTTTGGTTTTCCTTCCTTTGATTTGTTCCCAAATTGAACGATGATATCCAGATGTCAGTGAGACAGGTTGCAACAGACAGGACATCCCTCCCCTCCTCATGGTGGCTGATGCTGAGCGACGTCTGGGCTGCACGGCCTCCCAACGCCCGTGTTCCCTACGCAGCATTCATCCTGTTTTCTTAGCTGTATTCGTCCTGTTTTTATATTTTATTTTATTTTTAAAATTTATTTATTTTTGGCTGCGTTGGGTCTTTGCTGCTGTGCGCGGGCTTTCTCTAGTTGTGGCGAACGGGCTACTCTTCGTTGCGGTGCGTGGGCTTCTCATTGCAGTGGCTTCTCTTGTTGCAGAGCACAGGCTCTAGGTGCCCGGGCTTCAGTAGTTGTGGCTCGTGGGCTTCAGTACTTGTGGCTCGTGGGCTTCAGTAGTTGTGGCTCGTAGGCTTCAATAGTTGTGGCTCGCGGGCTCAGTAGTTGTGGCTCGCGGGCTTTAGAGCTCAGGCTCCGTAGTTGTGGCGCACGGGCTTAGTTGCTCTGTGGCATGTGGGATCTTCCCGGACCAGGGCTCGAACCCGTGTCCCCTGCACTGGCAGGCGGATTCTTAACCACTGTGCCACCAGGGAAGCCCCTGCTTTTATACTTTAAATCGTTTCTGCCCAGTGTATTGGTTCGCCCTATGCTTTCCCGACTTCCGGCTAAACCTTCCAAATCTGCTTTACGTCTCACTCGTGTGCGTCATCCTGAAATTTCACGGCGTGTGCTGTTCATCCCCACGCTTGCCCTTTCTTTCCAGAGCACACGCTCATGGTGACATGGGCGAGCCTGCCCCCGCGCGGGACGCGGGTCGGTGAGGGGCTTTGTTCCGAGTTTGCTGTGTCGTCCTCACCCTTAGGAACCCTTCTCATGTCCCTTTATTTTCCCCAGGGTTTAAATTGTAGAGTCTCGAGAATTTAAAAGGATCCTTTAAATTTTTACCCCCCGTTTGTAAGTGCAGAACGTGATGTGAAATGGTGTTTCAGTGGACAGGACACTCTGGGGTCCCCCACTGGGCTGCTGGAGCCAAGACCCCTCATGACTCTTAGTCCCTTTCGCAGGCCACAGCTGGTTCTTACTGAGCCATTGGGAATGACGTTGGGGCATCTGGGAAGGCTCTCGAAGGGTCCTTCTGTGCGTTTCCTTCCAGCTCAGTCCTGGGGCTGAGTTTGTGGCTTCTGGTTTGAGTTTGAATTTGCTGCTGAGAATCCCAGAAGATTCCTTATCTCTTTGTTCATTCCTTCTTATACCATATTATATATTTGCAAGTTCAGGAACCAAGTACAGGATTCTCAAGCCCTGGTTACCATCTGGCCTTGAACTTCCCTCTGGCACAGATGCAGACCTAGTGTTTGGACCTGTATTTAAATCTCATAAGCTATTGTGGGAATTCAGCATCTGATAGATACAGGAGGGCAGCAAGTTACTGCCATTTTGGAGAAGTTTCTTCCTCTTTATTGCTCTCTCTCTCTCAAAAACAAAAAAGAGAAATAAAGAAAAAGAAGGAGAGAAAGGAACACACCCTCACACGCACGCGCAGAAACCCTCACAGCCCAGCGATGCCCACCGTCGGCTCCTCCAGGGCTGCCCCTCCCCAGGGACCGTGTCTGCCCTGCTGGGGCTCAGGCAGGTGTGAGGGGAGGGGCAGCACGGCTGGGGTTCAGGTCCTGGGCTAATGGGGCGTTTGGGTGTGAAGTGGCCCAGTTTCTGGGGTGCGTTAGGCCCCAGGTGCCCTGTGCCAGATGCCCACTGTGCTTACCCTCCTGTGGGAACCAGAGCTCTACCTGCTCCCTCCCTCAGGGGTGGTTGGGTTTGACAGCCGCACACGGACATTATCTTATGCATCAGT
This sequence comes from Mesoplodon densirostris, assembly GCF_025265405.1. Lineage (NCBI taxonomy): Eukaryota > Metazoa > Chordata > Mammalia > Artiodactyla > Ziphiidae > Mesoplodon > Mesoplodon densirostris. Next base: position 89,131,629 of record NC_082675.1, on the reverse strand, counting down.
GATGGTCATACGCATCGACTGTTGCCCAGTTGGTCCAGGATGGAGGCGCCCAGGCACTCGAGGCCGTGTGCCTGTCCACGGTCACTCACTAGCCAGGCTGGAGCCTGTGAACACAGGCAGTCTGAGTTTGGAGCTGCTCTGTGACCAACACACCTGGACGTCCCACCTCTAATAGCAGAGCAGTGGGGCGACAGGCACAGGGACCAGGGAGACCCTGGGCGAGAGTCGCTTTACGTGGGCGTGAGACGCACCTGCCAGGTGAGTCAGGGGCTGGAGAGGCAGGTGTGCCTTCCGTCTGGAGTCATCTTGAGCCACAGAAAGGTTTTGAGCGGGAAGGGTGATGGGATATTCGTGTTCTAGAATAGTCCATATAGCTGGAAGATAGATCAGAGGGCAAGAATGGTGGGGAAAGGGCAGCTTCGGACCGAGGCAGCTGTCCAGGCGACGGTGCTCAGACGGGGAGAGCGTGCAGGCGGAGGCTATCCTGGGAGAGGACGGAGGGGTGAGGCTGATTGGAGGTGGAACCAGAGGACGGACAGAAGCCAGGATGCCCGTCAGGGTCCTGGATTGGGCACCAGGGTGGAACAGAGCAGGCAGGACTCAGTATTTGCTGAAAGGGTCCTTTGTCAGCCAGATCTCCCAGGGCGCCAGACCCTCTGCGAGCCTACAGCGCGGCCTGTCCCAGCTCTGCCCACGTGGTGTGCGTGCTTGCTGACCCGTCTGCGCCCTCTGACGCCTCCCTCCACTCTTCGCCCACAGGGCACTCAGCACACTTGCTCTTTGGGTTGACGTCACTCATCCTCACTAGAAAGTACGTTTCCCAGGACCGGAGACTGCGTCTGTCCTTCTTGTGTTCTTGTCCCTAACACAGAGCGCTCAGGAGGTGCCGGGTGACTGGCTTCCTGATCTAACGGTAAAGGAATTGGGAACATAGTCCTAAGACCTGAAATCACCTGCTTCCTAGAGTTGGAAAGTGATGAAATGTACCTGGCCTGGTGCGCAGATGCTGGAAGAGGTGTGTATACCTAATGGATCATGGAAATCAGGGGCTGGGGGCGGGGAATACCTGGGTTCTCTACGGTGGACCCGGCCCTGGGAAACGCAAACCCATGCTGCAGAAAGTCAAGAACAAACTATAGAGGACTGTTGAGCTGGTAATAAAAGTGAGCGATGGAATTGATGACTCAGCCTTCAATGCCTGGCGTCCTGAGGAGCCTCAGGATTCTGCTGGAAACAGGGCTTTTGTGTAACACTTTACTGCAGGTTTAATTGCAGTGATATTTCAATGCCAAGGAGAGTAATTTGCAGCACGAATATGGCATTAGATTTGCAATCCCCTGCATTGTAAAACCCCTGTGCAACAGTGAACATTTGGTGCTGGTATGAACAGAATTGTCGTTTCCTGCTCAACGTTCAAAGAAATGGAAGTTGTGTCTATATTAATGTTATAAAATTTTGAGTGATTCCCTTGTTACATAATTAGCCTCATCTCTCTGCTGTGTGTTTGAGTCCAGAACAGCTGCACCCCAGACGGAGTGTGGGTGATGCGGCCCTGGGAGGGGGGACGTGTGTGCCGGTGAGATAGACAAAACTATTCAGGGCAGACAGTTATTACAACTCAATATTGTTCATTTTAGTAAAAAAAAAAAAAAAAAGTGTTTTCTTGTTATTGAAAAAAATTCTGGGCAAACTCTGAATACCTAAAGAGGTTGATGATCTTTGGTACATGAGAGAAAGTTATGTTTATGAAGATGGGTTAGTTTTTAAATGGCAACTAGCATTACCTAATATAATGAGTAAAAAAACCCAAACAGACTTTTTAAGAAGAAACCAGGAGGGGGAATTCCCTGGTGGTCCACTGGTTAGGACTCTGTGCTTCCACTGCAGGTTTGATCCCTGGTTGGGGAACTAAGATCCGAAAGCCATGCGACATGGCCCCCCCCAGAGAAAGCCAGGAGAGTAGCTGGAACCTCAAATCCCATTGCTGCGGACGTCAGTGGTGTAAGAAATGCACAACTGCCCCAATTCCAGGGCACCTGCCTGTGAACGGAGACCCCAGACAGAGACACCAGGCTTGACCGCGTCCCGGGGTCTCCGCCAGCCCTGAGAGGGGTATCGTCGTCACCAGCATCCTGACCACAGATGCCCCCGGGTGCAGCCCCACGTGCTCTGTTCTCTGCCAGGACTGTCTCATCTCCTAGACTCCCCGTGCTTAAAAGTGTGTCATTTATTGGAAACGAATTGCTTCTCATTCACTGTTTCCTATGTTGAGCGTGAAAAAAGTCACTCCGTTGCTTTTTGAAGCTTAGAAAGGAGAATTTTGGTTGCTCTGTTCGGTCTGTGATGAAGGTGGCCGATAGTGGCAGAGCCCTGCTTGTTTGGTCTGAAACGGGGACACAGATCCTGAGGCTCTGAGCTGTCTGTCTGCAGAGAACCTACCCATTACGGCAGAGATGCTGGCCTTGAAACACATTATTCAGTTAAAGGCTTTATTCTCCTGGACTTCAGCTATTAATACCACCTCTCTCTCCTAACTTTCAGATGAGAGTCTGTGTATCTGAAAACTATTCCATGTTACATCTTGCTACTGAGAACAATGGCCATGATGTGAATTTAATAAACATGGGAGTGGCAGGTTCTGAATTCTGGTGGCTTCCTAGATCCCGTTCCCCACCGCCTCCCACCAAGGCTGTTCATTGAAATGTAAAGGGGGGGGGCACTTGTGCACCTGTGTTTTATGGAAGAAACTTGACAACCAAAGAAGAAATGAAAAGTCTGTGCAGAATTGATGCTTATGGGACTTCATGACAGATTTTGCTCTCATACTCCTAGACTATCCTGTTTGATTTCTGTACTTCACATCGTCTCTGGGTAACGTCTTTGCTGCCTAGAGCCATATCAGTCTCAGTTCATGCGTGGAAAGCACTGCGTACTTTTGGCTTTGACTCTCTGGCCGTATTTTATTTACATTGTACACTTTTATGCATTTTATTTACATTGTACACTTTTATGCATTTTATTTACATTGTACACTTTTATGCAGTACGTGACTTTCCAGTCAGTCTGTCCTTTAGAGGAAATAAGACTTAGAGCCCTTGCTGCTGCTGGCTCTGTGATGCTGCAGGTGCAGCGCAGGCTGGGTGTCAGGAAGGGTGGTGGAAGGTTCTAAATGTTCTCCTTTACCCAGTGCAGCTTCTGCAAGGAAGGCCTTTCCCTTGGTGGAAATGGGCTCCGTTAGAGAGTAAGTGTGGACGCTGACCCATCCTCTTGATGTGCCAGCTCTCGCTGTAACTTTAATGGTGTCAGTGGAATATAGGAACTGCACAAGCTGGAATTTCTTTTAAGTTCCATATTGAACTATGTTTTCATTGAATACAATGACAAAAGAACATAATATCTCAAAATTTTGAGTCACAATCTTAGGCTTATTACTGTCAAAAAGCAATTATAAGCTATTTTTATGCCGAAGCTCAAACATAAAATTAAAGACTCAGAAATGAAAGAGAAACATTTTTAACCATCCTACCCAGTGCCCACAGCAACATCTATCAGCCAAATGTGGAGCGTAGAAAATATGCATATTCTGCAACCCACAGAAAGTGCTCACAGAGGGGCTGGAAGAATAATTTAGGCCAGCTGCCTGTAGTAACTTTATTTCTATGCTTGCTGATATATTAGGGTGCAAAAGAGTAGGGGAAAGACTGTAGGAAACGTTTTAAATCCTGAAATAAACCAGCTTCTTTAGAATGAGGTTTTCAGAACCAGAGAGGTGGCCGCTTGATAGCCAGTCTAAGCAACGTGAGTCGGCGGACAGCAGCTCCTGTGATGCTGACGTCTGTGGGGCTGAGTCCTCAGATGTGAGCGGAGGGGCATTTGGTCATCAGGGAAAGAGTGCCTGACTTGGGAGAGTGCTGAGCAGCCTCAACACCTGCAGCTATCCTTGCGCAGGTGTTGCCCTGATGGTCGGCATCCTGGATGGTCGGCCAGCCCCGATGGTCACTCGTCCTGGGTGGTCAGCCAGCAGGGACTGTTCTGCTCCCTGCAGAGCGGGTGCCCCCCTTTCCGGCTGGTTGGGGGTTAGAGAAGCTGACGGACAAGCGGACCGGAGGACGGGGCGGTCTGGTGCCAGCGTCTGGGTTGTGACCCTTCCGGTGGCTCTTACTTTGGTGTTGCCTCTGCTGCGCTCTGAATTCCCGAGGGTCCGCCGGCTGTGCCTCGCACACCAGCGCCTCCCATGTCTCTGGACCGACGTTTGCTGGCTGACCCTTGTGTCGAGGCGGCCGTGTCTCCCAGCGCCGCCCTTGGCCCCATGTATCCTCTCCCCACGTCCTGTGACTCCTTCACACATCGTCTCTGCTCCAGGCATCGAATTGCTGCCACTGTAGACGGAGGGAGGGTGAGGGCCAGAGCTTCCTGCCAGCTGCACGGGGACGGGCAGCCCATCAGGCCACACAGGACCAGGAGCGCGGCCTCCCCTCCGCTCGCCCGCCATCGCCCGGGGTAGAAGCGGTGGCTCTGGGGTCCTTTCTAGAAGTCGTTCTCTCCCAGGGAAAGACAGAACCATCGTGTGTGCTGTCCCTCGCCTGGGTCCTCGAGGCTGCCCTTTTATTCTTCCCATTCCTGGTTACAGAGGAGAAGCCTGTGGACTTGACCCAACAGTTAGCATCGTGCCCACAGTGATGGCCGAGCTGGGATTCAGACCCGCGTACATGAGGCCAAGGCCGCTGCCTCTTCTCTCTCCTGTCCCTCCAGTGGTGAGGAGCCTGGACCAAGCCCCCTCGGCTGCAGGCCAAGAGGCCAGCCAGGCACCCGCTTGGGCGTGGGGCTTGAGCCTCTGCGTGGCTCTCTGTTCCTTCCTGGGGGTGGCTGCCTTGGGGAGGTCGGACCACTGTTTGCAGAAGATGATGGTGGATCCATTGCTTTGAGACCTCACGTTGCTAATTGTGTCCTTCTTTGTATGGACCAAAGGTGCATGAGCTAAAGTGAGTTCTCCAAATGCGTGGGGTGGCCGATCGCGGATGGTTGGCACGTGTGACAAAGGAGGGCGGGGGGCGGGGGGAGGCTTGCCTCCTGAGTTTTAGAGCCCGTACAGCCCACAGACCTGAGTGCTGTTGGGAAGTGGCTGGAACCCTAATGGACGCACAGCTGTAGAGGGTGCTTGTTTGTCTTAATGAGGCCCGAAGGCTGGGGGTCTGGGCCAGCTCGCTGCGCTTCGAGTTTGTCACGGGTCCCTTTTGGTTTTCAAGCGGGGATTTGATTTCTCAGAGCTCTGGGCTCACTTGGGGTCAGGCCAGAGCCCGGGGATCATGGAAGGAGAGAGAGAAAGCCTGGGTTTGGGATGGCCCAGGGCGCCTGTCCTGGGAGCCTGTGTTGGTGGCAGCAAAGCCGACGGCCAACAGTGGTCACGACCCTGAGTCCAAGTTATTTCAGAAGCTCGCGGGCAGGTCCTTCTGTCCTAGCTCCAGAGGTGCTGGCGCGTTTCCTCTACGAGTGCAGGGAGCTCCCAGCCCTGAGAGGCCCGGCCTGCTGTCTGCCGGGGAGGGGCTGCCGCCAGAAACCCCCCGAGGAGCTCTTCCAAGAAAATATTCCTGCATGGAAGGTCCTGAGACGCCAGCACCAACTTCTGGCCAAGGATGGGGCCGTGGAAACAAACCCACGAACCGTCAGGCCCCGTAGACCGTGTGCACCTGCGTAAATGCTGTGGTCGGAGAGGAGAGACGGTGGGAGAGGACAGAGGACGTCCTGACCACTCGCCGCCTCCCACCCCAGACAGCGCGTACACTGTGCTCACAGCTGGGCACGCTGGGCGCGCTTGGAGGCCACGGCCACGGAGGTTCGCGGCGCGCGCGGTGGAGGCGACGTGTGTGTGGCAGCGGAGCCTCGGTGTCCGGTGCGGAGCCTTGCCTTCCGGTTCTCAGGGGCACCTATGCCCCTGCTCCTGGCAGCCGTAATGAGCCAGCCCATATGGGTAGCCACACGCGCTCCCCAGAGGTTCTGGTGCTGCAGACGGGCCATTACCTGCTTCACTGAACCGTCCTGTGGTTAATTTGCAGAGCTCTCACCCCTGGTGACAGAGGGACCTGCATGCTTTCCAGGTGCCCGTGAGTGCTGTGTTAAGTTATATGTATAATGTATGAGAAAAATCTGTTTGTCAAACATTCCAGACGCCGTAGATCAATTGATAACAGTCACCCCAGCGAGGCCGGAATCAAAGAGTCGGGTTTGTCTTTATTTATTTCAATAACAGCTTTACTGAGATAAAATTCACACGGCACAGAGTTCGACCCCTGAAAGTGTACAATTCCGGGGTTTCAGCACACTCTCAGGTTTGTGCAGCTATCACCACAATCGAATTTAGAACATTCTCGTCACTCCAAAAGAGACCTCGTGCCCTTTCACGGTCACTTCCCATTACCCCCGACCTTCCAGCCCCTGGTGACCAACAACTGTATCTGTAGACTGGCCCATTGCAGGCAGCTCACATAAACAGAATCGTATCATATGTGACCTTTTGTGGCCGATTTCCGCTCAGCACAGTGTTTTCAAAGTTCATCCACTTGGTCGCATTTATCAGCACTTCATTCCTCTTTATTATTTGCTGAAGAATGCTCCGTCCTATGGATGCACCATCACCCATTCGTGCGCTGGTGGACATTGGGGTTGTTTCCACATTTAGGCTATTATGAATGATGCTGCTACTGGGTTTTTATTCTAGTTTTTTTTTTTTTTTTTGCGGTACGCGGGCCTCTCACTGCTGTGGCCTCTCCCATTGCGGAGCACAGGCTCTGGACACGCAGGCTCAGCGGCCATGGCTCACGGGCCCAGCCACTCCGCGGCACGTGGGATCTTCCCGGCCCGGGGCACGAACCCGTGTCCCCTGCCTCTGCAGGCGGACTCTCAACCACTGCGCCACCAGGGAAGCCCTAGTTTTTTTTTTAAGCATAAAAAAGTGAATATGGATCAAGACGACATTATAAAATCTTGAAGTTGGAGTAACCGTCTGTGTTAATGACGTTGCAGTGATTTGATCGCCAGCTCCCTGTTCTAGCAGCCCTTGGTCTTCCTGTCTGTCTTATCTTTCTTTCTTGTGACTTTTTGATTTTCCTAAAGTGATGACACCTTTTGAGAAGGGCCAGAGCCTCAGGTCAGAACTGCACCTGAGACGTCGTGTGTGAACGTGTGTGAACGTGTGTGAACGGGCAGTGTGATCAGAAGCTCACGGTGGGGGGGGGCGATAGGGAGGGAGGGAGGGAGGGAGACGCAAGAGGGAAGAGATACGGGGACATATGTATGTGTATAGCTGATCCACTTTGTTATACAGCAGAAACTAACACACCATGGTAAAGCAATTAGACTCCAATAAAGATGTTTTTTTAAAAAAAGAAGCACACGGGGAATTAGGTCACAGCTGGACAGGGCCAGGGGGAAACCCGTCCTTTTACCCGCTGAGCTGGGAGCCGGTGGGTTACGGGCTGGGGGCTGAGTTTGGCCAACAGTAACCCCTTGCGTTCGGAAAGCGCTTTCTAAGGTGTTTTTGCTGTCATTCCCCTACTCAAGCCTCAGTGGTGCCTTCTGCAGTCACCACAAATCTACCCTCACGACGAGGCTAGGCTCCAAAACTGCTTCCTTAGTGTAACGTCCTCCAGGTTCATCCCTGTGGTCGAAAATGGCAGGATTCCCTTCTGTTTTTAGGATGAATAATATTCTATTCCATCTGTCTATCTGTCTATCTATCTCTCTCTCTATGTATCTATCTATCACAGTTTCTTTATCCATTCATCCACTGATGGACATTTAGGTTGTTTCCATATCTTGGCTATTGTGAATATACTCAGTGAAATAAGCCAGACACAGAAGAAAAATACTGGGTGATCTCACTTAAAGTGGAATCTAAGAAAGTCAAACTCACAGAAGCAGAGAACAGTGGTCACCAGGAGTCGGGAGAGGGCGAGTGGGGAGATGTTGGTGAAAGGGCACAGTGTTTCAGTTATACGGGATGGGTGAATTCTAGAGTCTAATGTATAGCATGGTGGCACAATACCGTATTTGAAATTTGCTAAGAGCGTAGATCTTAAGTGTTTTCACCACACACATACACGCACACAATGGTAATTATGTGAGATGATGCGTGTTAATTAGCTTGACTGTAGTAGTCATTTCACAATGTATATACATGTCAAAACATTACGTGGTATACCTTCAATACATACCATTTTTATTAAAAAAGCATGATGTCGGCATTTGGGTCAGGATATATGTAATTATGTTAGGGAGACACCCACCTATGTGTGTTTCATTGAGTGTCTCCGTTAAGAATGATGGTTGGATTTTGCCAAAGGCCTTTAGCGCTTCCGGACGTGTTTATGTGACGTTTCTCCTTTAGCGCTTCTGGACGTGTTTATGTGACGTTTCTCCTTTAGCACTTCCGGACGTGTTTATATTGACGTTTCTCCTTAGCTATGTTAGTATAATTAGCAATAGAATACATTGGAAAGAAAGCGAGCCCTGGGGGTAGGTGTCCTAGCGCACCGGCCACTGTCTGTCTGTCCCCCAGAGCAGGCTCGCTGGGCGCCGTCCGCCACCAGAGCTCTGGTACCACAGCTGTGTTCACACACGCCTCCTGAGTGTTCTGTGTAAGGTCTGTTACACAGGTTTCTAACACTCCAAGAAATGGTAATTCAGGTAGCATGAATCTGAATGAAGCAGGAAATTCCATTCTAACTATGAGAAATATTGGTATGTATTCTCTCACTCCTCGTGTATTTCATGTGACTGGGGCTGCTGTTTGGATTATATAAAACAGTAAGATGAACGCTTGTTTTGACAAATTCATAGTGTATCAGACGCTGAAGAAAACTGAGAAGGAAGGTGACAGGGCAGGATTACTGTCACGGAAGAGAATCCAAATGACACCAGGACAGGGGCAGTGGGAAGGAGTCTCCGCTCCCTCCCTCCACACCTCTGCCCTGCGGGGGGCAGAACTCCTGTCCATACGGGGTCCACCACCTCACAGGGTTTTGTTTTTGTTTTCTATTTGCACTAATTTTTTTTCAGTTGAAGAGTAACATGCATAGAGAAAAGTGAGCAAAGTGTGAAAGCACAGTTCATTAAATTGTCCAAAAGTTAAGGTCCATTTAGTGACCGCCGAGGCAGAGAAGAGGGTCACAGAAACCTCAGCAGAGCTTGGTCCTGATCTTCTTTCTCTTGAAAGGTAAGCGCTGTCCCAACTTCTGATGGTCTGCCTCAGGTTTGTGGGTTTGGGACCAAACACGGTGACTCACGGAGTGTGCATTTTTTTGTCTGGCTTCTTGGTTCAGCGTTGTGATGGCACAGTTCGCCCCATTGTGGTGATTGCTGCAGTTCGTTTCCTCTTGAGGTTCTGTGTTCTTCCTAACGTAGACACAGCAGGAAGTACTCAGCCCTTCTCCTAGCTGAAGGGCGTTCGGTTCACTCCCAGGTTGTGCCTCAGTAATACGTGTGTCAGGGTCCAAGCAGAGTTAGAACTGCTGCGAGGGATCTATACTAAGGGGCTGTTTTACGGGGCTTGGCCTTCAGCACTTGTGGAGCTGGTAAGACGCTGTCAAAAAGGGCCGCTCCTTCTGCACCTGCTGTCAGGGCCTGAAGTCGGCCAGACCAGGCAGTTGGGAAGGACAGACAGATGGGACATGTGGACAAGGATGACAGGAACCTGGATGAATCATCTGGGCTGAACTCAGACCCAGGAGCTTTCTCATGATCCCCAAGCCTCAGACTTTGACATTCAGACATTCGGTGACCATGACATTCGGTGACCACACCTCCCTGGCTGTGGGCACAGAGGGCAAAGGAGGAGCCCCAACCTGAGCTGGAGGTGCTGCTGCCATGGCAACCAGGTGAGCTGCAGTCCCAACCTGACCCTTCGTGCTGTGGTCCTGTCGGGGCCACTCCAGGGAAGCTTCAGACAAGGTCTGTCTTCTCAAAGAACTCGTGAAAGCTTGAGGCTGAATGTAACCCAACAGAAGGTAAAAGTGAGAGAGGGCAGGCTGGGGCTCAGTGCCTTGAGGACTGTCTGCACTTGGGGTGAGATAACGCCCAGAATTGGATGCTGTTGATATTTCATCACTTTGGGGGGATACATTTCCACTGATTCACAGCCTCTACGAAGAAGGAAACTAATGATTCCTTCTTATTTGTGGAATGTCCTGGGTTATGTAATTGTTTGGCTTTTAATAAAACTGGAATCTTTAAGGGATGCAGTGCATATTGAATAGACCTGGTTGAGATAGCTTCTGTTAGAGAATTACAGAATGTTATTCCCTCATTTGGAAGGGCAAGAGGTGCTAATCGAACCAGTTTACACGAATGCATTTGCTTTATCCACCAATTTACGGAGTGCCCATGGATGTGCTGAAGGAAAAATCCATTCAAATGAATACCTGATGCAGGGCTCGGCATGTCTGGTTACGTGGAGCGCTTCAGCCGTGTGTTTCTGAAATTTCCTTAGAAGCCCCAGGGACATCATTTAGGTTAGAAATGCATTATTAATGTTCCAATTAATATCAAATTCTCCATTGTATTTTTGGTGACCTGAATGAGAACTGATAAATCTTACAAACTACAATGCAAATTGCAGCGAAAATACTTTAGAACCTTTTCCACTCCAGAGGAACAAGCTCCCTTATCATTTTGCCTGCTTGCCATTAGTTTTCTTTGCTTGCCTTTGTTGCTCCATGTAGGTGCGTGTTTCCGAGTTAAGCTGAATTCTAAACCAGACACCTCTTACGACGAACCTCCACAATTCCTGCTGCAAACAGTGGCATCGCTTCTGGGATCGTCCTGATTAGGACCTGGGGATTAATGGAGCACCTTTCAAGATTGCTCACAGTGAGGCCAGATATTTGCACAATTCGCAGACATTTGCAAATTGTGTACCACTGAGCATTCACAGGTGCAGCGTGAATGACTTCTTATGTTCTGCTGAGGTGGACGTAGCAGACGTAAAATAGAGAACCGAGGATCTCACCGCAGGTAGCGAGTTCCTGGGATGGCGCCCCGGAGCCTCTGACCTTCCGCGTGAAATAACAAGAAAGTGGAACGAAATCAGGGGCTTCCTTGGAAATTCTTTGAGAAAACTGGTTGTGTGGAAGCACATCAGTTTCTAAGTCAGTGCTTTGGGGGGGGCCTGTTTGATGAGGAGAGCGTCTTAAACTCTTGCTCTGCACTTTTCATTCACCTTTGATTTCAGAGGCTTCTTGCCTTTGCTGGCGTCACCTGTTTTCCTACCTAAGTGGCTGTCACTAGGAGCATTCCTGGCATGACCCGCGTGGCCAGCAGGGTGGGTGGAGGTGGGGAGCCTCCTCTCGCCTGTGGGGCCTTGGTCTCCTCCACCCTGTACTTAGGAAGCCTCTCCCGCTTTCAGGCCCCTTGGCACATGCGGACCCCTGTCCACACTTGCTGTGTTTTCTGGCTGGATGTGACTCATGAGCCTCCGAATTCTCCGGGTGTCCTCTTCCTCCTCCTTTCAGGGCATTTATCTCCCTCTGCCTCTCGCCTGTGTGTTATCTTGGCTTCTCCACCCCCTACTGCTTTTCCCTAAATCGCAAACTCACTGCAGGCAGAAAGCGTTGCCCTTTCTTATCATGTCCTGAAATATGTACATCCCTGTATAGACAACACTCCTTGAAATTTGTTAAATTGAACTGAAAGTATGCCCTGCTTATTACTGGAATCATTTCTTCAGGTATTAATTTATTTGAAATCTAAAGGCTTTTTAGCCTTAAAAACAAAAACAAGAGCCTCTGGTAAAAGTGTGTAAACTCCGGGAAGAAAAGCTTTGGGTGTGTTCTCAGCTGCAGCTAAGTGAGAATTGACCTCTGACTGAAAGCAAGGCTGTGGGAAGTGTCCTGGGATGGAGGCCCGGGAAGGAGCCCAGCAGGGTCTGGGCAGCCCTGGACCCTCTGGCCACGAGGGCCTAGGTCTGCCTCGGGCTTTACACTTCACGTAGTTGTGTTCATTTCACAGGTAAGGTAACTGCTACCTGGTAGGTGGACGTGCCACGGTTGGGGGGATCGCTTCTGGTAGAAGACCCGGAGCCCGGTCTTCTGAATGAGAGTTTAGAGCCCTTTCTCCCACGAGTTAGAAGCGGGATGTTTTTGTGCTTATCACTTGGCACTAAATAAAGGGAAGCCTGACTCACATTTGTGAGTCTCTTCGGAGCAGCCACTCCCTGAGCCCCCGGCAGGGCTCAGGCAGGGACCTCCGCCCCCCCTGAGGTCCCGGCTTGGCCAAAACACACGTGCTCCGGGGGTGGCAGCCACCCTTGGGCTGCCTCGCTGTTTATATCACCAGTTGATAGACCTGTTAATGGAGCTGATGCTGTTACTGTGGGTCCACAGGTTTCTCTAGTTTCTTTCTTAGGCTCTTGATTTCCCAAGCCTTATGTAGGTTAAGGTCTTTCAAGAACCAAGCAAATAACCGCCACCCCCTGGCAAAACCCCAAGGGCTCAGCGTCTTCAGTGCCTGTGAAACGTAGCCGCACCAAATCCTGTTTGAAGCCAGCGCGGCCTCCGCTGGGAATAGGTTACCCTTTCCTTCTAGAGAGCCATCCTGCATAGGGTTTGTTTTAAAGGGATTTGACTGAGTTGCCTGAAGACTGAAGTGTTTCATTGTAAGAAGTCAAGTCGGGTCTCCTGGGGCCGAGCATCCAAATCTCTGTGAGGACAGTGCTGATTCGGGGACCGTTCCGGTGTCGAGCACACTTTTTATATTACGGTTGTTTGTTGAATGAATAAAAGTCGCTCTCTCCTACCCCGTAACTGTCCGAGTTCAGCGCAGCGTGATCCGGACAGCCGCTAAAGGACTGCGGTCTGGGGCCGGCCGTCTTCGGAGGACCCGCAAAGCGACAGGCTCGGTGGGGCTCCCCTGACCCGGCAGCGCCGGGAGGTGGGCGGTCCTCGTCAACCTCGTCCAGCCGCCAGGACTCTGGGGCTCGGGGTGTTGCTGCCGGGACCTCACACAGCTGGTGAGGGAGTGGGACAGGAACCGGCTCTCTGGCTCTAAGGCCGGTCGTCAGCCCACAGGCGCCGGGAGGCCCTGAGCCGTAAGGGCGGTTGTAAGGCGCGTGTATCTTGGCTGCTGTGGCCGTAACGCTGCTTCACAGATGAGCACAGAGTCCCAGGGCATCTGGTCTCCCACGGGCACCCGGGGGTCCTTGGGGGCTGGCTGGCTCCATCAGCTGAGCTGAGCTTGCAGAACTTGGGTGTAGACGGAGACTTCGGCCCCTGCGCCCCCCAAGTGTCTCATTCTCTGGGGATCAGAGGCCTCCTGCAGCTCGGCCGGGGTCCAGGAGAGCCCACCAACACCCTGTCCCATCTGCTGGCCCGCAAGGCCGTGGCCGGGAGGTGGTGTGACCCTGGAGGGGCCTGCCCACCACGGGCTGCTCCTTCCCGTGGGTTCTGAGCCTCTGTATGGGTCCGTGTCCAGGCCGGCCTCCCCGCTCCCCAACCTGCGGCCCCTGCCCTTGTCAGAGTGGGGCGTCCAGGGGCCTCTGTGCTCAGTTTTCTGCTGTGGAAAGTGGGGGGACCTGGGATTCCTGTCTCACGGGGTCGTTGTGAGGACAGTGAGGGGGCGTGTGGACAGCGCTTTAGTGCGTTGTTCAGTGTTAGCTGCTGTTACATCATTAATAATAAAACCAATAAAAATGTATTCATAACAGTAGTAACTTAAATCTTGAAATTAGGATGAAATACTCGCTCCGCCACACAGGCTTTCTGAAGGCATGGAAGACATGACGAGAAAGAGACAGGTTTACTTAACAAACCTAGAATTCCTGCATCCAGACAGAGCCTTCTTCAGAACAATCACTCCTGAGCCTGGCTGTACATTTGGTCAAAAGACACTTCCGTTGCTCAAGGATACGATCTGAATGCAGAGCTGCCCTGCTGCCCATGGCGGCAGGCAGAGCCCTGTGGGCCGAGTGTCACACTGTGTGAGCGCAGAGGCACCCAGGGCCAGCTGTGATGATCAGGGCGCCTTGAGGCTGCGGGAGCACTTGGGCCGGATCCAGGGCGGCCGTGAGAGAGGAGGCTGGTTTCCGGTGGCTCTGAAGACGACTCGGAAACAGGCTCCCTGGAGAGGCTTTGGTTAGAGGAGAGAAACAGAAAGACCACCCGGCTTCCCGGATAACTGTGCGTTTGCATATTTAAATCAGTGCATCTGTTTAAACCTGTTAGTCTCCTTGCTTCAGAATCATATCTTTTTTTATTAATTTATTTTTATATTGAAGTATAGTTGATTTACAGTGTGTTAATTTCTGCTGTACGGCCAAGTGACTCAGTTATACACATACAGACATTCTTTTTTTTCTTTCTTTTTTTTTTTTTCTTTTTGCGGTATGTGGGCCTCTCACTGCTGTGGCCTCTCCCGTTGCGGAGCACAGGCTCCGGACGCGCAGGCCCAGCGGCCATGGCTCACGGGCCCAGCCGCTCCGCGGCATACGGGATCCTCCCAGACCGGGGCACGAACCCGTATCCCCTGCATCGGCAGGCGGACTCTCAACCACTTGCGCCACCAGGGAGGCCCCAGACATTCTTTTTTATATTCTTTTCCATGATGGTTTATCACAGGAACTTGTATATAGTGCCCTGTGCTGCACAGTAGGACCTTGTTGTTTATCCTCCCTTTATATACTGGTTTGCATCTGCTGGCCCCAAAGTCCCAGTCCATCCCTCCCCCACCCTCCCTTCACCAGTCTGTTCTCCGTGTCTGTGAGTCTGTTTCTGTTTTGTAGATGTGTTCATTTGTGTCATATTTTAGATGCCACATGTAAGTGATGTCATAGGGTATTTGTCTTTCTCTGACTTACTTCACTTAGTATGATCATCTCTGGGTCCACCCATGTTGCCCTGAATGGCATTATTTCATTCTTTTTATGGCTGAGTAGTATGCCATTGTATATATGTACCACGTCTTCTTTATCCATTCATCTGTTGATGACATTTAGGTTGTTTCCATGTCTTGGTTACTGTGAATACAATCATATCTTATAAGTAATATAAAATGTGATATTTTTGTGGTAGACATGAGACATGCTCAGTTAACATGCATTAAGCAGTGGTGGACTTTTAACACTGAGAAAATCGATTTCTGTCTATGACACGCTGGTTCCCAACCCAATGGGTTCTGATTTAACTTTCATTATTAGGAATGCTTACCACGTCAAAATGATGTGAATTATTAGCTCCAGGAAGGAAAATAATATCCACAAAGAGAACATTTACCACTTTGTTGGGCCCAGATCTCCTATGCATGTAAGTGTCCCTGTGATGACAGTGACCACTGATTGGAAAAAGAACTACCAGTATTTGGTCATCAGTGACACGCTGGCAAATACATATGAATATTCACCATATACTTAGATGGATAAACTTTGTACGTGTCTTGTTCTATATGCTAGAACTTTCTAGGATGATATACAAACTAAGCCTTCATTCCCAGGTTTTTACCTTTGTGTGTCATATATAAGGACTGTTTTAACCCAGTTGCTCTCAGCAAGTGCGAATTATTATTTATATTAAAAAGCCTTAGATCAAACTCCTGTTTCTCATGTTGACCCCTTACGGCCCGTCACATCTGTTACTACTTCTTTGCCGGTGGCTTCAGAGCTTTACTGGATCCTAGGGGAGATTTGAATAAAAAAGGAACTTTTATGGCACCACCCACACAAATGGAGAAACACAGCCAGGCTTCCCTCAAAAGGCTCACAAACTTTGGAAGAAATTCTTTCTTTAAAAGCATCTAGACAAAACATGATAGCTACTACAAAGTTTTAAAAATACCAAACTAAATACGTGGGGGAAGAAGAAAAAGTGCAGAAATTTCTAAAATGTTTCCAGCCGCTTTAAACACTTTTTTTTTTTTAAGTTGAAATCTTTATCCACAATGCTTGAGTGTCTACTAAGTCATGGAATCAAAGTCTGTGCCTGGTCCCCTGGTTCCACTCAGGTAGCTCGCAGCTGCCAGTCGGTGTCCTCCTCTCTCCTGCACACGTGGCCTCTAGAAGACACTCAGGACACACGGCCAAACCAAGTAAATGGACACAGAAAAGGAAAATCCGTGGTTCTCACCTGATGCAAATGCATATGAAACCACATAAAATACCTGTGTGGACATAGCTGTTGCATGGGTAGCGATAGAAAACTGTAACATCTTTGCCAAAAATAAGTCGTGTGATCTTTTACAGTTTCTAGATGATGTATTTCAAGACAATACTGGGCTAAGATTGGCTGTTTTGAAGCAACGAAGCCCACATCAAGGAAGCGTGCTTACAGTTTACAGTTTGTGGAGAAAGTGGGGTGGGGAGTTGGAGAGGTGGATGTGGCGATTAACTGGCTTTGGGGGCGGACACAGGGAAGAATGACGCGGGGGAGGGCATAATCCCCCACTGACATCCGCCTCTGGCAGTTTGGGGCAGTTGACGGCTCTGCCTGTTGGACACACATGTGGCCGAGTGTGTCTCTGCGGCTTTGAGTCTGAGCCACTGCGGCAAATCACCAAGTGCTGGCTGGACAACAGCAGCAAAGGATACTTTTGTTTTCTTTTTCCGTTTGCGCATGAGAAAGCCTTCTCCTCTTTCCTGCTTAAATATACACAAAGGACTCAGTATATTTAGAGTGTTAACACCCTGAAAGGGAAACTGGGAATTTTAAAGGAGTTTAATCTGACAACTGATGCTCTAGTTAATTCCTAAATGAATAACTGATTAGCTCCACATTTTCCAGGAAACCACAGCATTTTGCATCATGACATAACTCAAGATTACGTATCATTTTATTTTATCTCAAAGAGGCACACACATAAAAGCCAAGCGTCTCTCCGCTTGGCACTTGCTCCTTCTGTAACATGTCTGGACTAGCAATTTGGCTCATTAAAAGGTAGCAAAAAAAAAAAGTCGTTGCAAAAGAGGGAACTGAGCTTTGGTTTTGTAAGAATTTTTAGTGGTTTGGATTATGAAGATGTCAGACGGCTGCCAGGCCAGAGAAGGATGCTCACCGCGTCTGTTCAGAAAGCACAGGCACATCTCTGTGCTGCCTTATCATTATTTTTAAAGTGTGAAGGGAAATCCATTCGCTTGAATACTTTTTCTTGAAATGCTAACAAGGATGTCGATTGGTAGCCATTAAATTGCAGCTCTGGTGATGTGGACGCCCACCTGTGAGGGACTTCCTGGCGACGGTGGCCTCTTGACACACGGCTGAAGGGTCGGTTTCCAGAGTAACGTCTGCTCTTTATTTTCCTCTGGGTTGGTTGGCCCTTCTGAAAATCTGAGTTATAGATATTCTAAAGTGAAGCAGCGTCATCTGAAACCACATCTGCCAGCACGTTGTTCTGACGGCACAGACCCTGCAGACCCCGGGCAGGCAGAGGCAGGAGGTCTGAGTGGCCCTTCCTGCCCCGGAGTCACAGGTGGTCCTGTCCCCTCATGGGCCTGGTGTCCGGCAACCGCGTAGCAGTTAATTTACAGCTTGCAGAAGGCCAGACTGGTCTCTCCCTGATGCCCAGGTCACAGCCTTGGTCAGGTCAAGGACTCTGTTTTGTTTGTTTGTTTTTGTGGTTCTTTGTTTTATAGACCATCTAGGTTCTTTGCTTGTGTTTCTCTCTTCCACCTGGGTCCCACCCACTGCACTGCCAGTTCACTGTTGCAAGGGGAAACAAGAAAGGAAGTCAAACAAATGAACCTGACTACATCTCTATGGTTCTGGATACGTTTTGGGTAGCGGGGAAGAAGTTGGATACATGAAAATGAGATCTGTGCAGTGAAAAACTGGAAACAATTTCGATGTGCAAACAGAGTGAAAGGGTGGAGCCGACTCCGGGCTGAGGATGGAGGGTGAGAGCTGGCTTGGGAACCATAAGCCCCTGCAGGCATCTTGGTTACTTACCCCGAGATCTTGGACGAGATATCTTTGCTCCACAGTCTCTCATCTGTAACACGGGGACCATCAGGTCCTTGCGAAGACCTGCGATCAGATCACAGAGAGGCCCAGGAAAGCGGCCATCTCCTGGGGTAACTGATGCAAGGTAGTACTGAGTGGCTCTAACCACTGCTTTCTATGTGACAGACTATTGCATAGTCTTTAAAGTTATCTGTAGAGCTTTCAAGGACATGGAAAACTGTTTAAGAAAGTTTTTTGAAAAAAGTAGAGTTAAAATGATAAGAACCATATGATGTCAAAATGTAAAAATTACTGGAAAGAAGATTGAAATATGACAACGTGTTACATGGATTGCCCCTGGATATTGGGATTATGGCTGATCTTAAAAAGAATATTGCTTTATCCTTTCTCAGTTTTTAGAAATAATTGTGTGTTTTTCCCCCCATAGTTAGAGATCCTTCCCCCAACTCAAAAATAAAATGAGAAAGGAAGGTTCTATATATTTCATTTATTCAAGCTACTCTGACACACACAGTGAATTTAAAAGTTGGAAACAAATGATGAAATCAGAACATGCAGGGTGCGCTGAGAGGCTGTGCTCTGAAAAATAGTAATTTGGGAATTCGAGTCCGTGAAAATTAAACTGGGGAAGGGCAACTGAAAGCTGGCTCTTCTCTGTTGGGAGGAAATGTGCTCCCCCTCTGAAAGGACCCCACCCCCACCCCCCGCCCCAGACACACAAAAGACAGCGAGGCTGCTTGTGGCGTCCCGTTTCCACCAACTCAGACCGGGTTCCGACTGGCCGGCAGGGCCAGGCTCTGCTGAGTGTGGACGGCTCGCCCTCCAGAGCAGGTGGGTTTGGAGAAGCAGAGGCCGGGCCGGCTGGCAGCAGCTGTGCAAGGAATTCCACTCTGGTGCTCAGCGCACAGCCAGGGCTGTTCATTAACCAGCCCTGTGACCGCAGGAGAACTTAATTGTTTTTTATTTGGCATCTTTTTAGCCAGAGGACTTTTCTCTGTATTGATAAACATTACATTAATTTTCCATTGTTCTGGTTAGGTCTAAGATACCGTGGGTCAAATCAAGGTCTCAATAATCCCACTGGAAAAAGCCCAAAATAAGCAAAACCCAAAAAACTCCCCCGAATTCTAATCAGAAAGTGACGTTAGTCACTGACACTCTGCTCCCAGGCCGGTGTGTCCCCGTCGCCTGTGTCCTCCAGGCCATAGGTCCTGCGGCCTTGCGGACCGTGGAGGCATCATCCTTGGACATGCTCTTCGTCATCTGCTGACCAGCGTGAAAGCTGGAGTTTCAGGGAGGGGGTGAGAGCGTCCTAGTGTCCTTGAAGAAGTGCCGGCCCTGAGTGGACACGAGTGGCTGGGCGGAGGTGCTGGCTGCCAGCACACCCAGTGTCCCCGTGTTGTCACTTTTGACCCGGAACCGACAACTCACATTCCAGAGGAAGTGCCGCTTCCCCACTTTCCCATCGAGGCCCGCCCCCGCCGGACCAGAGTCGCTGGCCCCATGCTGCTCCACATCTGGGCGGCTTGGAAATAATCGAGGACTCTTACAGTCACAATACACTGTGCTTTCCCCAGCTCCCGGCCCTTTGAAGTTGCAGACAGTTTCCTGATAATTGATAATCTAATCTCAGCCCGGCCTGTATGTTTTTTCTTTCCCCCCTTTTCTTTCCAGGCTTCTCTGCAAGGAGGGAATTATTAGAGCGGACGTATTGATCGCCTTGAGGGGAGGTCACGGTGCAGGAACTGCCCGGTGAGCACGAGGTTTCGTGAAAGGTGAAATCTTGGCGAGATCGAATAACAGCCAGGGTGCCCGGCTGAATGTGGGGGGGAGCGTGGCAGAGGGCGAGGAAGGGTTTTATTCTCGCTACCTTAAGGCTATACATGGCAATTACTATTGAGGAAGCAATAAAGAAGTTGTTAATTACAGGTTTACACCCCTGTGGCCCAAAGCAGGAATGGGACTAAAGGTTATAAAGTGGTTCTTTAAAAAAAAAAGTGATACACATTCTCCTTTCCAGTGGAATAACTTAATTAGCAGTCAGGTTCGGACCTGATGAAGAAAACTCTCCAAGAGGCATCTTACTAGAATAATTCAATTCGTCTATACCCTCTAATTTGCTTTTCGTAACTGTCCATTCTGCCTTTATTTTCCCTGATTGTCCCTTGAAATCTTTGAGATGGGGAACCACTAGAGCATTAGGTATTAAACGTGCCTCCCCGCGTCCCAGCACGGGTTATGATATGATGCATTTACAGAGACCAAGGGCACACTGTCACTTAGTAATCGAGTTGGCCGTGGGATCCCGGCATCCCGCAGGTGCTAAGGTGATGCTTCGTGTGTCTGATAAAGCTTCCTGCCCCTCGAGCCTCGAGACGCAGCCTCATTCTTGGCAGAGCCAGGCATGTCCACCCCAGGGCACCCAGATGACATTTCCACGAGGTGGGAAGGGCTGGTTTCAGAAATGGTCTGTGTTAAAAAGTTAAATCCTCTTTGAAGCAATCTGCTTTTTCTGTACTTAAGTTTGACTCAGAAGAAGCCGGGCAACGCTCTCGGGAGCCTGGGCTCCTCGTGTGGACGCCAGGCCCTGGCTCGGCCTCTACGCTCCCTCCTTGTGGCATTTATGAGCCGCAGCCATTCGTGTGTGTGTGTGTGTGTGTGTGTGTGTGTGTGTGTGTGTGTTTCGGCCTCTGGATGGGCTGCTGTGTCTTTTTCATCTTCTCATGCCCAGTACCCAGTATGATGGTGGTACACAGTAGGTGCTCACTAAAGGCTTGATTGAACTAGTGGCAAGTACAGCTTTCTGAATGCCGCCCTATGTGTGCCATTCCTGCAATAAAACACATATTCTTCTCCTGGGTAACTTTCTGTTTGTTCAGCACGTTTGTTCCAAACTGGGAGTGTCATCACCATGGCTTGTTATACTTGAGGCAAATAAACAGGCCTTCAGAGAGCTGGCATGAAAACCCTCGGGGCCGTTTAGGTGGGCACTGGGGTTTATGGTGGACAAAGGGTGCCCTGGCAGGGGGACCTGGGAAGGAAACGAGCGCCCTGGGGACAGGGAATATCGTCCTGTCCTCTTTCATCTGCAGATTGGCCTCTGGAAGGGATGCAGATTGTCCGCTTATGGCCGCAGTAATTCCTTTTCCTGTGTCCACGGTGACCCCAGAGGGCTCGTGGGGTAGCAGTGTGAGGACCTCTGGTGGGGCAAGGGCCCTGTCGTGTGTTAGAGTGAAGAGTCTGGACCCCTCCGCTGGCTGGGGGCCCCGAGGCCTCAGATCTGTTGCTGCCCCCTCAGCGCCCGCCTGGCACCTGCCGCTTCCAGTCTAGCGCTGGCGGGCCCAGTGTGGCCCCAGTGTGGCCCCGGCGGGAGCCCAGCAGCAGGCCTCACTCCCTAGGGACAGTGGTGGGAGGGGCCGGAGCCCTGACTCACATTCACACGCAACGTGGCAGAGTGGGTGTCAGAGTGAGCTTGGGGGCAAAAAGTAATAACGTGAAATCTCTTGGCTGGGCCCACGGGCAGGTGCAGAGGACAGACCCGGACCCCACGGCTCCCTGTCCCCGCACAGCTGGCCCTCTGCTGCTCACTCAACGTGAACTTGCCCCAGCACGGTCCCAGGGAGGGTGCCCTGCTGCCTGGCTCTTCTAACCCAATTTCCATTCCCCGCACGTGCTCCCCGGCCCCTACGTCAAAAGTGGCCTTTTGCTTTCTCCTTTTGTGACACATTACTGTGTGATCATTGCATAAAAACGAAAACATTCTCAGAGGCAGAAGAAAATAAAAGGAATTGTTCATCTCCCAACAAACCTGTTGTGTTTTCTCTCGGTTACTTTTTCTGTTTCACGCACAGCAGAGACCATGCGTTACTCTCGTCTCGTGCTTTTTCACTGAATGTCGTAATAGGCATTTTTACTAAAAATTGGATTTCATGGTGATTTAAAATGTCACTGTATGATTTATCATGACTTACTAGTTACCAGAGGGAGTTCCCAGGGTCCAGATCATTGGTGGAAGCATCCCCCACACGGTGGACATGTGGAAGCTGAGGGCAAGTCCAAAGCTGGGCACGACACCGAGGCCAAGCAGCCGGAGGAGGGCGTCAGAGCCGGCCTTCAGGACCACAAGCCCCTGTGCTCGCCGCGGGGACCAACACGGGTACGCACGTGTGCACATGCGTACATACATGTGCACACACAGGCACACACACACACAAGACATGCATGCTCACATGCTCACACACATGTATATACACGGGCATGTATGTACACCTCATCCACAAGTCACGTGTCTATACAAAGACATGCACAGACATTAATGAGCCACAACACGCATGTACACATGCAAACATGCAAACATGCATACGCACATGTACACACACAAGCATACACATGTGCACACAGACACGCGTGTGCACAGCCTTCCCAGTAGGGATGAGAGAACACTTTGAGACGTTGTTGGTTCCTGTCACCTTTAATCACAGCAGACGCATTCTGTACGGCACCGCGCTGTTTCCCAGGCCCGGCTCTGGCATCTCCTGTGATGTGTGATCTCTGCGGAGCCAGCGTGGTGAGTCCCGGGTCACAGACAAGAAGCAGGCTCATGACATTCAGGGGTTCCCAAGGCCCGGGCTCCAGGCTGGGCTGGAGCAGATCTCCTTCCTCATGGACTGTTTTTGTCCTTAAGGGTCACATGAGGGAGAGAGAGAAAGAAATAAAGATTTTTTCTTTTTTTTCTGATGAAATAATAGAGATGTTGAGGTGGCGAGAGAGAAGTGATTTTAGGGCCACACAGCAACTCACTGGCCAGATGGAGAGGGAATCCGCGTTTCCTCGTTTGGATCCAGGTTTTTCTGCTCTGTGCTCTGTTCTTTATGGTCTTGCTAAAACAGTGACGTGAAATTAGCAGTCCGTTTTTCGAATTCTCCATAGACTCGACATGCAGCCCCTTTTCTGTGGGTGACAAGCCGAGATGCCCCCACTGCTGCCCGACCTCGGGATGCCTGGGCCTGGTCGGCATCCTCTGCGGGAGGTCAGCGGCGGGTGAGCCATGTTTGGCCTGGGCTCCAGGCCGACGCTCCGCTTCTGTCAGAGCTGAAGGTTGGGGACGTCAGGGATGTGGTGGACGTAGACCCCTGGAGGCCTGTCCTGGACTTGTGGCTGCAGGCAGGGTGTGCCCGGAAAGCACCAGTGCATCTCGGTGAGGTTTCAGGGAAAAGCCGCCGTCACCATGAAGTGCATCAGCCCCAGGAGTGGTACATGGAGCCCAAACACATCCCCTCCCTGCTCCGCGTGCCCTGAGTGTCCGGCTGTCCCTCCTCCTCGTTTTCTGTGCCCACCCTTGGCAGTGGCCGTGCCCATGGGGTCCAGAGAGACAGCTGGTTCCTCCACGTCCGAGCTGTGGCAACCCTGGACGTGTGAATGCGGCCGGGTTAACTTGGTTGGACTAAGTTGGTTAGTTCCCAGCCTCATTTGTCCAGAGGAGGATTTTTTGAGCCGCCCCCATATGTCCGGGGCCACCCAGAGCATCCACTTTGGGAAGTGTGTGTCTGCAGAAATTCCGAGGGAATTGATATCAATGGCTCATTGGGGAGAAATTGTTCAAAAGTACTGATTTTCATCCACATGGAAACCTTTAACTCCATGAAACTGTATTTGTTTGGAAACCAGATTTGATGGCATTTGTCCCTAAAGACCCATCCCCGGAACAGCTTTCAGTCGAAAGTCACTTTTTACAACAGAAAGGGCTCTGAGGGGGCGCTTTCTTCCGAGTCCCCCCAAGCCTGGGGAGAGCCCTGACCCAGTGTTTCTTCCCAGGGGCTCACGGGGTCTCATGGGGAAGAGGCAGACGGCGCTGGAGAGGCCCGTGTCCCGAAAACCGCCTTCCCGCCAGCACTTGGCGCCCTGGGGCATCAATTCCACGGGAGGGGGTCCGAGCGGCGCGGACACCACGCTTCTGTCCTTGGGCTTTTGCTTCATCGAACTCAGTTTTACCGTCTTTTATACGTAGTGCCTGTTGTGTGGCTTTTGCGGAAATGTGCTGTCGTGGTTGAGAGACACAGGAAATGAGAGAGCAAGAGTTGGCACCCAGGGTGACGTGTGAAAACAGAGTCACCGTTAGGAGCTGCCGATGCCAACGGAGACGTCAGTCTGCTGGGGACAGCGGAGGCTCCCACTTGCTCCTGGGACCCACTCGGGGTTTTCTTGGCTCCGGAAAAGAGTAAAGACTCGTGTTCCGTGAGGACTGGGAGGGCTTCAGGTCCTGTCCTGCTGTGCTGCTGGCCTCCGCGTGATTCTTTGAATATTTCACAGCCCCCTTTCTGCAGCAGCCCTGCTGGCCACGATGCTCCAGTGCAGGGTCACTGGCTGCATGGCAGCCCCGCCTGGCACGAGGAGCAGAGGGCAGGACCAGCCTGAGTGCCTCCTCTTTGCTCTGAAGATTTAAATCAGAGCAAATTTTAATCCTCTCGTCTCTCTCATCGTGTGTGTGTGTGGGGGGGGGACACAGGGTGGAGGGTGTGACGGCACTAAGTTCTCCCCAGTGGTTTCCCTCGGTCATCACTGGACCCCTTGAATCTCCTCTGATGTGCAGTCGAGACCACTTTGATTCCAGGAATAGAAGAAACGTGTGTCTTTCTTTGGGGGGCATTTATGTCCAGACGACTTTCCCCGAATAGATGTCATGCGGGTACCAGACGCTACGTTCTCCCAAGAACTCTGTCACACACGATCATCTTTAATAGGAATCGTGTTGTTAGCGTCATTTCACCCACCAGGGAAAGAGTGGGCGGCTGCAGAGTTAGACTCGTGGTCACCTGGACCACATACCTGGTTCTGGGGGCAGACACCATCGCCTGTCCCCCCAGCCCTGGGCACTGTAGGGGCCTCACCACCCACCCTCGATCCTGAACAAACACCGTGGTCACAGGGCCTCAGACCAGCTCCAGCTCTTAGCCAGACTCTCCCCCCCTTTTCCTTCCTGTAATGGGAGAAGTAGGAGGGGTGCAGAGCTCTTCCCACTGTCCCCGGAAACGTGTGGCCCCTGACGCAGGGGAAGGAGATGAGCTGCCGGCTGCCGGGACGTGGGGAAGTGGGCAGCAAAGATGTCTGTCTTGTCTCAAACGTTCTCAGGGAGGTCCTCCAACACGCTCTCCCCGCGGTTCTCACCTCCAACACGCTCTCCCCACGGTTCTCACCTCCAACACGCTCTCCCCACGGTTCTCACCCCTGGGCTCTGGCTCGGCGTGAGCCTTAGATTCCATCCATCCGCGAAGCCTTACGGGAGCCACTCCCTGGACGCGTGACCCCACTGGACTCGGAGCTGCTGGAACCGTGGCTGAGCTGTGCGCCTGGGACGTGGCACGTACGGGCGTAATACATGCTTTCACACCTCAGAAGAGAAGTGGCCTCATTCTGAGGGACAGGATCAACAAGAGGGGATTTGTTCCAAAGAGCAGAACCTTTCCGCTCACGGCAAGACGGACCTTCCCACGGCCCCTGACCTAGTGCACCCGTGTCAGAGGCTGGGTCACACGCCCCATCTTCGTTCACCAGCAGATGTTTCTGAGGCGTTCAGGTTAAGTCTTGTACTTAGAGTAACAGTCCAGGAAGTACAATCTCTGGTCCCGAGGAAGTCTCAGGATTCTAAGGGTAACACCTCAAAAGTGTGCATTTAAGAATAAATTATTATGATGATAGTTAATACTGTGTTGCATATTTGATAGTCGCTGAGAGAGTAAATCTTGAAATGTCTCATTGCTAGAAAGAAACTTGTAACATGTTTGGTGATGAACGTTAACTAGACGTATTGTGGCGATCGTTTCTCAGTATATACAAATATTCAATCATTGTGTTACATACCTTGAAACTAATGTAATACCGTATGCCAGTTACACCTCAGTTGAAAAAAGAACCACTTGATGCATCTTCCTGTGTTGTTTGGCCATCAGGTCTGACCTTCACTCTGTGCTGCGTCGTCTCCCCTCACGATGCAGCTGCTCAAGTTTATTCAGGACCATGTTCCCCGGAATGTGACCTGCTCCACGTGTCCCCTGCCGCGATGGGAGCTCACGGGGTGGCTAAGCTCTCAGCAGACACTCTCTGAAAGGTGACGCTCTGTGACAACAAGTCATTTTGTAAGTGCCGAATCTAAAGTTTCTTTTGTTGTCCAGTATTTTGAGTGAAATTCATCCACCATTGCATCTGTCCACGAAAGTGTCGATTCTCATTCCTGTCGGCTGATAATCCACAGACAAAGCTATGTAACAAAAAAGAGGCGCCCTTGGAAAAATGTGGCACATTCGAAACAGCCTAAAGAGAAGTTTCCTGCTAGCTGAATAGGCATTTTCTGTTTTCCTCAGGAGTGTAGCTAATAACTTAGTTTCTAAGGATCACATCTGGATTACAGACAAAAAAGTTAACTTTGCCATAAGCCACAGCCAATGATTGGAGATGTCTCAACTTATATTGGCAACAAGACCAAAGCTTATAAATAGATGTGGCTTTTTGTGGCTCAGACTTCAAAGAAATTCTCCCAACAAGGGCGGTTGTCAGAGACAGTGCACTTTGGTTGCTACTAATCTGCTAAATTGGAGCGAGTAGTTCTGAATCCTTTTAAAATCTGACTCACCACCCAGGACTCCAACAGCGTGCTTTCTGATGCTTGAATTTCTATCTGTTGGAATCCACCAGCAAGAAAGAGTTGAGAATAGTATTTCTTCTTCGTTTTCTGAGCTTCACAGAGCAGTGCACCCTGCGCGGAATGTGAAGTTGGATGCTGGTGGCTGATTTCACTGTCCGTGCGGCGGAGTGACTTGTCGGGGGATGTGGGGGAGTGGGGGTGTGTGTGAGGGTGTGTGTGTGGGTGTACATGTGGGTGCCTGCGTGTGTGTGTGCGTGTGTGTGTGTGCATGAGTGTACGTGTGTGGGTGCGTGTGGGTGTGGGTGTGCATGTGTATGGGTGTGGGTGTGCGTGGGTGTGTGGGTGTGCACGCTGTGTGGGTGTGCGTGGGTGTGTGGGTGTGGTGGGGCGTGCGGAGGGCGACTCCGACTGCTGCAAACACTACCGCCGCCTGCGAATGGCAGGAGTTGCTGCCGGGAGAACACCTTGCCTTTCTCTCTCTATGTCAGTAATGAAAACCGGCAAGCTTGCCCTTTTGTAATGTAAACAGAAAATTATGCGTCCGCACAAACGCCCGCCCCTAAGAAGGCAGCCTTCATTCCTTCTCATCGCGCGGGGAACCTGCCGTGGGCGGGGGATGTGGCTCCCAGCTGCTGCCGGGGGAGCGGGCGCGCCGCGGCCACATCTGGGCTGGCATCTTTGAAGAGGCACTTAATCTGCCGGCTGAGGGATGCTAAGCCGCTTTGCGTTTCTCCGCTGCGTCTCCAGCTGAAGCCGAGTGACTCCGTGTCACCGGGGAGACAGGGAACAATCGGTACAGGGATACAGACGCCTTGCATGGGAATAAAGGCGCCGGCCTTGACCGGTCCTGCACGAGATGCACTGGCCCGCTCGAAGGGCGCAGGGCCGGGCCCGGAGCGAAGCAGCAGGTCCCTGGTCCGGAGCCTGGGGGAGGCCGGGCTGGCGCCGGGAGACGGATCCCCTCAGATGGCGCCCGTAGCTCGGGGACCATGTTGGTGATGGATTCGTCCTGTGTCCCCACCGCAATGCGGGGGACCTTCTGCCTCTGACCCCAGAGGCCGGTGTGGGTGCGTGGATGCGACCAGAGTCACAGCCCCTGTGACTCCACAGGCGCTGGGTCTCGCTCATCACACCTGAGCTATGACCCTCCTGTCACACATCACAGCTGCCCAGGGAGCAGGAAGGGGCTGAGACTGTCCCGGCGGGGCTGCCCCCCGAGGACACTCAGGTCCCTTCATCCCCCCTTGGCTCCCGTCCTGCCCTCTGCACACAGTGTCCACTTGTCCCCGTCCCCGTCCAGCAGGTCCATTAGGGACCCCTCTCCTGTAGAAACGTTCCCGACCTTCCTGACTGCAGCCCGTATGTCCTCTGAAGTCACCTGCTACTTCTTCAAGTCTTCAGGTCACTTGTCACCTACCCGCACATTTATTCACCGACCTTCCCCTTTACGCCCTGGACGGCCCCGGCCCCCGAGCGAGAGCCCAGGGTCTGGGACTGTTTCCAGTGGCCTGGGGTGGAGGCAGGGCAGGCTCTCCTCTGCTGGGCGGGGCCGTAAGGGGACCAGGAGGGCGGGGTCTGCGGGGGGGGGGCGTGGACTCTCTCATACGCACACGTGCGCGCGCGCACACACACTCCCTGAGGAGATGTCCTTGCTCGTTGCTCTTTATTAATTCTCAAAAGACCTGAACTTGTTCCACACAATTTAAATTTCAGTGTAATTCTTTTTGTATTTTTCTGATTACTGTTCGATCTTTCCCTTTTCTCTTTCTCATCCCAGTTACTAAATTATCCAGGAAAGCAACGCGTTTTAGCAAAGCTTTCTCAACATTTTCCGATTTTAACTGAGGCCTTTGCAAAGCCTTCTATGCTGGCGGTGTGAGGATGCACCCAGGACGGAGCTGCCACAAGAGGTGTCGACCTTGCTCTGACCTGTTAGACATGAGCCCCCGGAGCCCTGACGCCCCAACTGGGTCAGGACTGTGGCCGCACCGGGGTGACAAGGGGAACGGTCCTTGGGCCTCATGGGCTGCGCTCCTGGAGGGGGGCTTTGCGTGGGGATGGGTGGGCTGCACCAGCCGGGACTGTAGGGCTGGAGTCCGGGCAGGAGGGTGAGGCTGCCGGACGGGGCTGCGGAGCTGCAGGCAGGAGGGGCGGCTTCTCCTCAGCTCTCCATCCTGTGAAGGCCGCTGTGCCGCCTCCCGCAGTCCCTCCCCTCTCAGCTCAGGACCCACTGGAGCATCTCCACTCCCCGACCCTGAGGGTCCAAATCGGAATGCGTGCTGCCAGCACCAGGGGTTTGCTTGTCGGGTTGTAGAGGATAACTTGAGTTTATGGTAAGACATTTCACATTTTCACCTTGAAGAAATCCATTTATAAGTTGGCATTTTTCTGCTCATGCAAATACGAAAGAGGAACATTACAGAGAATCTGATCATATAATAAACAATATGCTGGGTTGGTGGGTGGCCAATGCAGCCAGCTGCAGGGTTCTGTACGTCCCACAGACCAAGAAGGATTTATTGAAATTTATTTTAATGGATGAAAAAAATCCAAAGAAGAATGAAATTTCCTGACATGTGAAATTTCCTGATTATGTGACGTTCACATGTCAGTGTCCACAAATAAAGTTTTATTGGTACACAGCCACACATTCATGGATGTGTCGTTTGTACAAGAGCTGAGTCGAGTAGCTGCGACGGGGATGTTTGACCCACAAATCAGGATGATTTACAATCTGGCTGCTTACAGAGAATGCTCTGAGAAGACCTACATCATATTGTTTATCCGTAATCCATCATAAGTTACAGTGACAGGGGATTCCATTCTGTGACACCCTAAACATGCCCACAGACCGTAAAGTGATGAGCTTGACAATATACATGGCAAAAACATTTAAATCACATATTGGAACATTTTCAGTACGGTTGAAGGAAATTTCCTTTGACAGAGAACTTCCAAATATGTTTTGCATCTGTTTTTACATGCATACAAATACACAACTTGGGAAGTATTTGTGAATACATCAAGTGTTCAACTGCTCTGATCACTAATGTTCAATGAGGCAACGGTGTGCTTCCTTTTACTTTAAATGTGTGAGAATATGTAAATGTGGCCAATTATGAAATTATCCCTGATTCTCATGAAAAGAGTACCTCAGACTCATGCAGTTTGATTCTTACAAGTTTTGATGCACATAATAAAAATAAAATAAAATAAAATATAGAAGTCCTCCCACACTATATATATAATTTCTAGTCCGCATGACAACCTTTCCATTTAGAGAAGGTGTCCATTTTACAGCTGAAGAAACTGAGGCTCATGGAAGTTCTGGGCCTTGTCCAAGGCATGACGAGGCCTGGGGTTCCTGATTCTGAAGCACCTGCTTTTGTCAATGATCTCATACTGACTCTCTGAGATGATTTTACAGCTTTTTAAGGTAAATGTGGGGCATGGAAGCAGAATTTTTTTTGGTTTTTGTGGTGGAGAGAGGATTTCCTGCAGGATGCTGACAAGCTGTCTGTAAGATTTCTGACATTATTACGTGATTTCTGATACCAGCCAATATTGGAGCTGAGGCTAATCAATCAGAAATGATCGTCTTCAAGGACAGAGCTTCCCTGGGAGCCTGATCTACTGACAAATGTGCCCGGGGATGGAAAGCCGCTGCTCAGCAAAATCCTGGGCCAGCGGCCGTGCGGGGCCTTGAGAGGGATCCTGGGGGAGCGGTTGTTTCAGGTGACTGTTGCTCAGAACACAGGTGTTGGTCACTGCAGAGAAAAGGACTTTCAAGGCCTAAGACCATGAGACACAGGCCAAACGGGTTTGGAAGACGAGGGTCCCGATCTCGCAGGCATGTTTGTCCTTATCTGAATGTCATTAAGCAGCTGTCAGGCAGGTAGCTAATCTCTGAACCTAAGGAAGGACTCTACGAGAACGACTCTTGCTCACATCTAGAGCCCCGCACCCGTCTTGAGTTTCTCTCAATTGTCCTCAACTCTGGCCCTGCGGGTCGTCGGTCTGGTGGCCCTGGGCACGCACTGCACGTTGATTCCCTCCTCTGTGATCTGCGGGTCATAACGGGACCTGCTGCTTGGTCAGCAGCGGCCTTGTCATGAGAACCCGTGTGCACCTGCCTGCTGGGCAGGGGTCCCAACCTGCTGTCCCCGTTCAGGCACTTCCTCCCGGTGTGATGGCTCACCATGGCAGGGACACTATCATCTCCCTTCCGTGGCCCATGGGGGGCGTGGTCGGCACTGGTAGCCTCAGGCTCACTTTTCTTCACACAGGCCTTGTGGACTTGCCTCCCCTGTGGTTACGATCCCATGGGTGACGGGCCCTGTGCTGGGGCGTGGAGGCCTCCAGGACCCCCGGCCCCGCCCCCTCCCACATGGGCATCCGCAGGCGGTGCCCCGAGCCTGTGCTCTGGCCCCGCGGTTGCCCTCCTCCTGCCCTGCGTGTGGTCACGGCCTCTCCTGCCCCCAGTGTCCATCCACACCCATGTCCCCAGCTCTGACTGTGGCCATTCCTGACAGTGACCCCGGGTCTCTGGCTTCCCTGGCGTAGCGCCCGTCTCCACACCCCCGCCCGGTGCCCCGGGGGGCCTGCTCGCAGCCACTGCCGAATCCACGTGGGTTTTGCCCTGGTTGCACGACTGCACGTCTGATTTCAGTCCTGAGGGTGAAAAACAGCTCATGCTCAGAGAACTTGATGCTTCTGATGACAAAGGTACTGACAACCTGTAAAGTACAGGGGCAGGAGAGAGACAAAAAGAATAAAAATCACATTTTCCACCAGCGAGAAATTCCTGCTATTGTGGTCTGTATCTTCCCAGGAGATGCTTTCCTAGAGTTAATACGTTCATCGGGCCCTTTCGAAGGCGCGAACAGAGCCGCACAGCCGTCGGGGGAGCATGGCTTCAGTTCATTTCTTCATGGGGCAGTGAGGACCTGACGCCAGCGCCAGAGCCGAGGGCGTCCTGAGAGGACGTCCCCTGCTTCCTCGTCTCCGCTGGCCCTCGCTGTCTCGCTCTGTGTCTCTCTCCCTGTCTCTGCGAAGCCCACCTCACCCACACGACCCCTCACAGCTTGGCAGCCCCTCCGTCTCACCCCCCGATGCCTTAGGTTTCCAGCTCCAACGGTCAGCTGCCTCCTTTTCTTGGAACTTCTGAACTCAGAGGACGTAGCTGAGGAGTGTGCAGGCACGCATCTCTGTCGTAGGTCGGTGGTCAGGCTTTGATCTTCTTGACTGGGTCAGGAGCCCCCCCTAAACCAATGAGAGGCGACGGGGAGATGGAATCGATCACACGCGACACGGCTCCCTGGGGGCTGTCTCCCAGCAGGGCTGTGTCTGGCGTGACGTGGGGACACCGGGCTCTCTCCACGCCGGCTCTGCCTGGCGGGTTCTTCCGTCTCAATGCCCCCTGGGCATCCCGTCACCCGCACGCCTGGCCCCGACACGGTTGTAAGGAAAGGAGCTGGGTCCCAGACCAGTGGAACCCCTTCCCTCCTCGCTCTGCTGTGTGTTCACACGTTATTTCCTCTCAATTTCATTTTCCTTATTTTTAGTATTTTATAACATTTTGGTCTGTTGTATGCATCTTTGCTAGTTGCCTTAAATCTTTTTTGGGGAAAAAATAATATATAAGTAGATATAAACTATGAGATATGCAGTAGTCAAGCTGTTTAATGCTTATCTTTTTGTTTATTAACACTCTTAAGTTTCTGAATTCATGTTTGGGAAAGGGAAACATCCTCCAAAGAACTCACGTTTTTTCTTCCAGTTTTATTGAGGTAAAATTGACATGGAGCACTATGCCAGTTTAAGGTGGACAGCATGATGGTTTGACTTATAGACATCAGGAAATGGTGGCCACAGTAAGTTTAGTGAGCATCTGTCATCTCATACGGATACAAAATAAAAGTAGAAAAACTACTTCTTCCTCTTAGGGTTTATTTCCTTAACAGCTTTCATGTATAACATTCGGCAGTGTTATTATATTTATCATGTTCTACATTACATCCCTAGTACTTATTTATCTTATAACTGAAAGTTTGAACCTTTTGACCACCTTCTCCCAGTTTCCCCTCCAAAACTCCCCACCTCTGGTGACCACAGATTTGATCTCTTTTTGTATGGGTTTGTTTGTTTGTTGAAGTATAATTTACCTACAACGCTATGTTAGTTCCTGGTGGGGAACATAGTGATTTGATATTTCTCTATGTTACAAAATGATCGCTGCTCCAAAGAACTCACTTAAAAAAGTTCTAATGATCAATACTACCTAATACCTAAACCCAATTAGTCATAAAACTGAGAACCTTAATTTGGAAAGGAAACTTAAAAGTTTCTGGTCCAAAAATTGTGATCTCACAAATGATTTAAGCTAAGAGAAATCAGAAGTTAACTATCTATATTTTACATTCTTCTTTGAAAATATTAAAGAAGAAACATTGAGACAATGGAATATATAGTCCCTTTTTACATCTTGATTTCAAATTATTTCCCTTACCTTTGATATGCTTTCTTTTGGTGTAGATTTTATAAGCATGATGGTTTAAGGAAAATCTGGTACATATGAAGATATTAGCAACGGTTCTCCAGAGAAACAGAGCCTATATATAGAGAGAACAACGTATGTAAAGAGGGAGAGAGGGAGAGAGGGAGAGAGGGACTGAGCGGCCTGTGTAGCTCTGGCTGCAGGTCCAACATCGGTAGGGCCGGCTGGAGACCAGGGAAGGTCAGATCTTGAGTCTGACCACTGTCTGCTGGGACAGTCCCTGCTCTCTGGGGGATTAGCCTTCAACTGATGGGGCAAGGCCCACTCACATTATGGAGAGCGACCTGCTTTACTCAAAGTAGAGACTTAAATGTTAATCTCATCCAAAAAAATGCCTTCCCAGATCATCTAGAATAGTGTTTGACCAAATATCTGGGTATGGCTCTTATAGATTGAGTGTTTGTGGCCCCTCCTCCAAATTTATAGGCTGGAATCTCAACTCCCAAGGTGATGGCGTTAGGAGGGGGCGCCTTTGGGAGGTGATTAGGTCATGAGGGTGGGAGCGTTTGTGGAGAACCTGAGGACAGGATGGCAACTCAGGTACTCCTGCGTTACTTTGTTGAGGAGTCTGTCCACAGAGTCTGCAGGTCCTGTTCCTCTCTTTCCCCTGGTGCGGAGGTGAGCCTGGAAGCACGAAAGGCCCACTGATGGACAGAATGACCAGTCCATGGTCTGCTATCAGAACTGAGATGGAAGGTCTCGTGCACAGCAGATGCTCAATTAACATGAACTAAGGGTGTTACTGTTGTGGGTACCGTCACCTGCAGGTACGTTACTGACTTAGGCTGTAGAGGATTCGACCCCAGTGAAGCCTGCTAAAACACACGCTGTACGAGGGCAGGACGCTGCTTTGTCAGTGATGGATCCCAGGAGCCCGCATGTGCTGAGCCTGGCCCTGGTGCGGCCCGGCCAGGGCAGAGACCCTCTGTGCACGCAGGTGAGGCTGGGCCCTCTGGCTGTGGTGGCCTCTGTGGGGTCGCATGCTGGGCCTTCCTCTGGGAACAGCCAGGGAGGGCTTCACACTGGTTCCCTGGAGACCTGGGGTCCAGAGAGGAGTGGACAGGACGCCGAGTTTGAGCCCCCAGTGGGCGGGCAGCTCCTGAGGACCCTGCCTCTCCAGGGAGCTTCGGGCCCTGTGGGGACAGAGCTGGGCTCCACCCCCACGCACGGTGACTGCTGCTCTGGGAAGATTCCTTGTCCAGCAACAGAAACCGTCCCGCAGCTGGTGGCCCTATTTGCACAATGACTTCGTTTACTCACTTGATGACTTGGTTAAAAACTCTGACATTCGGTAGCTGGGAAGGGGATTGTGGCTCGGGACGGCGGCTCAGCAAGCAGGGCATTTGCAGGACTCAACCGGGAGGGGCTATTTCTGCAAAGCTGTGAGTGAAAATAAGGATTTTACAAAATCGCTGCATCTCAGACTGAGCACAAATCACATTTCTCGTCTTCTTTTGCTTGTTGAAAAGTAATTTTTCCTCCTGCAAACATGAATTGTAAAACATCAACTCTTTTTCCACTGCTTTTTCAGAAGAAAAGAATTAGCAAAAGCAGGTACCTTGTTAGGAACAGATTACGCGTAGAAGGAATGTACAGGGCTTAGGGATAAAAGCCCTTGCGTCACTGAGACGCTTCACGTTGGGTCTGGGGCAAGTGCCTCTCAGGTCATTTCAAGCTGGGGCCCATTCTCAGGACCTTCGGAGGATTAAGAAATAAAACAACACCCATTGTCCTGGGCCATTGTGGCCACACTCGGGTTAACTCGGGTTAATTGAGACTTGTGCTCCTGGGCGTCCAGAGACTTCGTGCTGCAGAACTGGAGGGTCTTGCTGTAGTTTTGTGATGTGCAGACGAGAACCAGAGCTGCAGACCAGCAGGGGCTGATCTCTCAGAGAATGAGAGACACAGAGACAGCGAGACAGATACAGAGACAGAGAGACAGAGAGAGAGACAGCGAGACAGATACAGAGACAGAGAGAGAGAGTTACAGAAAGACAGAGAGACACAGAGAAACAGAGACAGAGAGACAGAGAAAGAGACAGCGAGAGACAGCGAGAGACAGAGACAGAGAGAGACAGACAGAGCTCGCAAAAGGAAAGGTGTTCTCGGCAGTCCTGGAGTTCAACAGCTACAAAAGTCAACAGAAGTTTCCCAAAAATGTTAAATGTAGAGTCACTGCATGACCCAGAGATTCCGCTCCTAGGGAGGGAACCCTGAGAGAAACGAACATGTGTGTCCACACAAAGCTTGCACGAGAACGTTCATAGCAGCTTTACTCACCAGAGCCCCAAAGTCGAGACAACCCAGATGTCGTGTCCATCAGCTGATCAAGGATCAATGACACGGGCTCCATCCATACGGTGGTATATTGTTTGGCCATAAAAGGAATGAACCTTGAAAACATTCTGCTCAGGGGAAGAAGCCAGCCAGAAGAGACCATCTATTGTGTGATAGCATTTCTATAAAATGTCCAGAAGAGCAAATGTGGAGACAGATTAGTCGTTGCCCAGAGGGTGGGTGGGGGAATGGGGGTGACTGCTCATTTGGGTATAAACTTTCTTTTTGGAGTGATGAAAATATTCTAAAATTAGCATGTGATGGCGGTTGCATAATTCCAAGAGTATACTGAAAACATTGAATGTGCACATGAAACTAAACTTTATGGGATGTATAGTCGTCCCTTGGTATCTGTGGGACATCGGCTCCAGTATCCCCTTGAGTACCTAAATCCGAAGATGCTCAAGTCCCTTATATAAAATGGCCCAGTATATGCATATAACCTACATGCATCCTCCCACATACATCCAATCACCTCTAGGTTACTTATAATACCTAATACAATGTCGATGCTCTGTAAATAGTTGCCAGCACATGGAAAATTCAGATTTGTTTTTTGGAACTTTCTGGAATCTTTTTTTTTCTGAATATTTTCCATCCGAGGTTGGTTGAACCCATGGATGGGGAACCCATTGATACAGAGGGCTGACTGTAAGTTATATTATTATAAAGCTATTAAAAACAAGAAAAAAGTCAAAATAAATCAAGAGCATTTTTCTTTGAGTAAAAAAATTCTCTGCTTCCTTCAGTGCTTTCAGGCAGTAAACACACACCTGAGGTGGGTTTCCCGAAGGCGGGGCTCTGGACAGGACCTGGGCGTGCTGCAGGAGGGTCCCCGCTCCCGGCTGGACCCTCAGAACCGGCCTCTTCTGCCCTCCACACAACTGAGGAGACAAGCTCGTTCTGTGGATAATCTGAGGGACATGTCCCTCTCCCACCGCCTTTGGCATTTTCCAGCCAGAACACGTTCACAGCCTTTGACGGGGTTCTCCATGAAATGGACAGATGCCCGGCCTCACGCCAAAGGGTAACAAGGTCGCACGCGCCCTGGAGCCGCAGTACACGCGTCGGGGCAGATCCAAGAGGTGACATTCCCTAATTAGCAAGACACAGAACTAGACTCAGAACTTTGGTGCTTGGGACAAAGAACCTGCACTTGTTTTAGAGTGGATGTGGCTGAGGTCATGGGAAGCCTGTGGATCCTGATTGGGGGTTGCCAGTCGCAAAGTTGGGGAGAAGTACTTGGGTGTCACGTGGTACCACTGGGGCCCCGGGGCCCTTTCCTTGATCTCAGTCCCCCTTTTGGGGGCCTACAGCGTTTTACAAATGTTCAGTCTTGAGATGGCTTTGCAGACCTCTGCGACTCACCCTTTGCCATTCCCAAGAACACCCTAGAATACAATCTAATTCCACCGCATCGATGCCAACACCCCCTGCTGACTGGCACTTGCTAATCGCCGAGGAGCCAAGGGAACAGGGGTTCCCGAGTCTGTGGGTGCAAAGCAACCTGACCGGTGGTGAGGTCTGCAGTGGCAGTGGCCCGGGGAGACCCCTCGGGCCGGCGGGGACCCTCCGCATGCACGTTGGGGCCTGGGGCCTCCTCAGGGATGAGGCTCTGGGAGCACTGGACTGGGCTGCTCAGAGGCCTTGCAGAGCTTTGGTTGAGCCCTGAAGGAAGTATCCTGTGGGCCACGGCCGAGGCTTGGCCGCGGGGGGCTCAGGCCTGGAAAGTGGCCGCAGGACCTTCATTTAAGGTGGAGGAAAGGCTCCAGTTCACTTCAGGTCCCCAGGTGTGGTTGGCGGCTCTCATGGGTGAGGGTCTTGAGGAGACCCCGCAGGAGCAGGAAAGTCTCACGTGCCCTTTCCCCGGAGATCCCGCCGCCGGCCTCCCCCCCCCCACCTCTTCTTTTGCAGTTGTGGTCGAAGGAGGTGAAAGCCTGGTGTGGTCCCTCCCGTGATTTTGGCCCAGAGTCGGGCTCTGAGCAGGGCGGTGTGGAGGGCAAGTGTCCGGGAGTGGAGCAGGCCGGCCCGGACCCTGTCTGAGCAGGAAGAAAAGCCCCTTTCCACGGTTTTCACCGTTACATCTCAAACTCTAAGCAAGGCACCTCTGGAGTGGGTGGTTGAAAAGTGATTTTAAAAAAAAACTAGTGCAAGAAGGATGAGAAGAAAACAGTATGGAAGCTGAAAAGAAGTCACACGTGTGGTGGAATCTGTTGGAAGTCACAGTGGATTAGTCTGTGTTTCACAATCAGGGAAATCTCTCCCCACGGAATGGACTTGGTCCCCAGCCCCAAGGCAACCTGCCCTCGCTTTTCTCCTGGAAGCCGCCCTGGAATTTGGTGAGTGGGGCTCTGAGTTCTCAGTCCCACATGCTCTGGGCCTGGGCTCTTACCCTTGGGACAGACAATTCAGCTGACCCAGGGTTTCTCTGTAAAGAAAGAGATGGTCAGTGACCAATGCCTGTCTGTGTAATAAAATGTCTAGACAGCAATTAACACCCATTTTCCCAAGGCTGTGCTGTGTCATCACAGGCCCTGCTGCTTTCCAGGAAACCAGTCGAGGTCTGTTTCACCCTGAATCAGTTTCTCAGCCTGACCAAGATATGCACAGACTGTGGTCGCAGCAGGAGACCCACCCCTGCGCCGGGCCGCTCGTCCACCTGCCCGCCTTCACCTTCATCCCCCCCATGGGCCAGGCGTGGCGTCTGGGGACCCAGGCTGGATGGGGTGCTGGGCTGTCTGTGTCTGGCCCTTCATGCTCAAGCTGGAACCAAGGCTGTGAACGCCTGGCGGCTGGCTTTGTGCAAGCTGACCCCCATCACCAGCTCGTCTTACACCTGCGGCCCGGCTTTGACAGGGACAACGGACCAGTGTGGCCGGGAGCGCGGACTGGGCCCCCCGAGGTGCCAGAAGGTTCCTCCCTGATGTTCTCTCCTGGTCCCACCTGGAACCTCCTCCCTGGCCTATTTCTCCACTTCTGATGCCTCCTTCCTCCGGACCGGCGCCTGCCCCCAGCGGACAAAGGTCCTGTGGTCTCTGGCTCTGCTAGGAAGTGGGCTCTGCTGGTTCTTACGGCAGAAAGAAGGATAATATTCTTGGTTCTCTCAGCAAACGAGCTCTAATAAGAGTATTTCTGAGTGACGCAGAAATCCGCGGGGACCGGAGGATGGGATGGGGCCAGGAGGAGGTGTGGTCTTTGGAAAACACAGCCAGCAACGTTCATTGTTTCTCTCTGGCTGAAGGTACTGCATGCGGCAAGAAAGAGGTCTCGAGAGGTCGGAAAGCACAGAGAAGGAGGGACGGGCAGAGACGCCGACCTGAGGATGGGCTGTGTCTCCTTCAAGGCTTCTTACACGTGTGCATTTATATCTCTCGTGCTTTTGTAACATTGGGAACGTGGCTCCTGCTCTAACCATTTAACATGTAGTAAGCCTGTCCCACCATTACACGCTCTCCTACAGTGTGGTTTGCCCGGAGACGCAGTGAAGGACCACGCTCCAGGGAAGGAAGCAGCTTCTGTTGAAAGGTGGCCGACTACCCCTCAGAGCCGAGACCCTGATAAAGTACATACGGACACACAGGGGCCTCAGAACGGACGGATGGCCCTTCTCGGAGCAGCAGAGGCCACTGCAATGTGCTGCTGAGGCTGGGGGCAATGAGCCCATTTCTCGGATGAACACACTAACCCGCAGATCGGCAGGAGTAGGAATCATTTCCCCCGAAGACTGTGCTCCCTTTCTTACCCTCCAAAGATGCCCATGCAATCGCAGTAAGCGTGGTAGCAATTTATGCATTAAATTATATGATAAAGTGTGATTTTGCAAAGCTCAATAATAAGTTATTGAAAGTGGGATATTATACGTAAAATGCAAATTTTCTTGTAATTTGAGTGATTCATCTTTCAAATACCTGGCATCTAGCCTCACTTCTCCTCATAATTTTCTCAGGGGTATTACATGGCTCAGGCTTTATTTAAGAAGAACAGGACCGGGTAGAATCTTCGGTCTGTGTTCGCCTTCAAGGTGGACGCGGCAGGAATCACTTGCTTTGATCTTCATTGTGAGTGTCTGAGACCTGCCCCGTGCCAGGCTCTTTTCTGCATAAGGCTGTGGCGTCTTTGACCATTTTTCCACATGGCAGGTCTGTGACGCATCACCTTGGCAGGTAGAGGGAATATAAAATATTGCAGGTTGGCGCCGCAAGTCACAAGCAGAGGAACCCATGAGAAAAAGGAGAGAAAAACTGGGGTGAGGATGAGCAGGTGACTCAGAGCCAGGGCGAGAGCTCCGCGCTTCCAGGGACGGGGACCTGGGTGGCAGGTGGCTGAGCTGCAGACCCCGTCGACGTGGGCTGAGGTGGGGAAGCAGCACCCTTGTGCGCGTCTCTGCCGAGGCCACCTGTGACGTTTCTGGGAAATTTACGTGACTGTCCATTGTTCTGCTCTTTGCCTGGCTAACTTCCCACAGTGTATCCATCACTCACCCTGGCATCTGTGCCAGCTGCTGGGTTTGAGATGTTCTTGAGGTTATAAATAATGCCACAGTGCCAAGGGGCAGACGAGACGGAGCCTGTCGGAGCTGGACATCGGCAACAAGTTACAATTACAGTGGAGTGGCGTGAGGTGACTTCCCTCCACCCGCAGATTTAATTGTCATGGGCTGCAGGGGTGGCGGGGGGTGGGGGATGGGCGGAGGGGCTCCGAGGGCCCTGTGCCCTCAGGTGGGCTGACGGCGGCCACTCCAGCAGGACCGTGGTGCCCTGACATCTGGCAGCTCTTCTGTGGGGCTGGTGTCTCCCAAGTCACAAACTGGGAGCCCTCGTCCACCCAACAGTGGGCGCAGAGTGGGAACCAAGTTGAGTTTTTAAAGAGAATGAGCATTTAGTAAACCACCTGAAAGGGGCCCAGCTTTTCCCAAAGGTGCAGAATATGAGTGACCCGCCTCCATGCTGACGCCCAGGCACACAGCCTCCCATGTGAGTGGGGACAGCCCGCTCGCCCTCCCCGACGCCAGCCCCGTTTTCATGACTCCTTTTTGGCAACTGGGGTCACTCCTGGGCTCACTTGTGGTCAAGTGGACGCAGCTCCGATAATGGCTCTCACTTTCGGGAAATTCATTGTTTGTAAATATCAGACTCCAGCGATGATGGGAATAGGCCACGCTAATGACAAGGCAACAAGGAATATAGGTAAGAAGTGGATATAATCAGGAAGCTAATAATTATCTTGCAGTGGCACTTGGACTTTTGAATTTCACATTTCTTGCATTTTTTTTTTCTATTCTTAATTACAATGGTTCCATTAATGAGACGCGGCCTTCGGGACATAGAATGGGATTCATTCTGACTAAAGAGCACGTGTGCTCTGCGCATGCGCGGGAACAGCCCGCTCACCGGCCTCCGCTGAGTGACTGGATGCAAGTACTGCTTCCCACACGAGGGCGATGATCCCTTCGTGGACGAAGCAGCAGCAGAGCCCAGCACACAGCTCGGACACAGGGACCCCTGGTCTCCAGGGCTGTGGTTTCACACTGGCCCTCGGAGCTCTGCTTGTCATGCTACTTGCTGCTCTGGGTGTCCTGAACTTGAGATGGATGTGTTGATCCCGTGTCAGCGACCACCTTGCGGGCAGCCAGGAGGACCCTGCAGGGAGATTCCCATGACAGAACAGGTGGTTTAGACATGAGCTGCCTCCGAAGACTAGGAGGGTCCCTCAGCTCACACGCACGGAAAAGGTGGGGCCTGACTGCTGACGAGCACAGGAGCCCAACAGCACCAGGCCAGCCCTGCACCCCGAGATCCGGACAGCTCAGCCTTGCACCCCTAGATCCCTACAGCTCAGCCCTGCACTCTGAGGCCCTGACAGCTTAGCCCTGCATTTGAAGATCCCAGCCCAGGTACAAACAGCCGGTCACCGGTGGAGCTTGGAGAAGCCGCAGGGCAGAGGATGTGCCCCCCACGCTTTCTCGGACACACCCCCTGGGGATGATCGCACTGGAGACCGGTTCACCCAGACAGCATCGCTCCCCTCAAACGAAAGGGCGCTCCTGACTTTGTGCTGACGCTGCTTTGCCAGGTCAGACCGGGCTGCGGTGGGCTGCCCACCCTCTCCTCATGCCCCTGTGGCTGCCCGCCTGCCCCATGGCTCGTGCATCAGCAGCTGTCGTGTACCTGAGGACACCAGGTCACTTCACCTCTAGGGACCCACACGAGGGCTCCAGACAGCTGGATTCTGCAGTTTTCTGAGCATCAGGCTTGCGCTCAGGGAGTTATGGGGCAGGGTCCAGATCCTGGAACCAAGCCCCCAAAGCCCCACACATTTCCTGTTCCCAGAAATCAAAAAAAATCCCACGAGATTGTGTCTATTATCTGATTATCCTGAGCTGTTAGGTCATAGATGGTTATTATGTTCCTTCTGAAATAGTCACAAAAGAGAAGAAATAAGATTATATGGCCCTTTTTTAAAAAGGCAGTATATCGTGTTACGGTGAAAAAGAGAGAGATTAGGGGCCGGAGGAGAAGTAGGAAGAAACCCACAGGAGGGGGCAGTGAGGGAGGTGCTTTCGCGGAGGCCACATGGAGGGG
The DNA here is from genome assembly GCF_025265405.1 of Mesoplodon densirostris. NCBI lineage: Eukaryota > Metazoa > Chordata > Mammalia > Artiodactyla > Ziphiidae > Mesoplodon > Mesoplodon densirostris. The sequence goes on along the minus strand of NC_082675.1, from coordinate 89,089,584 downwards.
AGGCGAAAACTGCCAGCTGTTTGTGTGTCCGCACCTGAGTGGTTTGAGTGTCGCCCTAGGAAGGCGGGGAAGCAAGGGCTCCGACTGCAGCCACGAGCCAGGCCTGTCACGCGGGCCGAGGCCTGGCCCCGGGCTGCCTGGAGCTGAGGGTGTGTGGGGCAGGGTCGGGGCCAGCGGGGGGGTGGCCTCCCGGCACCTGAGGCCGGGTTGCGGCACCTCTGGTGTGGATGAGCAAATCCTCATCTATTTAAATCTTTTAAAATTGCGCGTCTTGGGCTTTGACGGCTCCACCTGCATTCCAACCCATCAGCTCAGTTACCACAAAAATGACCTCTATGTTCTCCCGTGCAGAATTCATCCCTGGGGGTGTCTGCACACCATCCCCTGAGCCCGTGTGGTGTCTGAGGGGTTCCCTTGGCGCGGCCTGCGCTCGTGATCCCGAGGCCCTGAAGGAGACGCCGGTCAGGAACAGGACCCTGAAACCTGCCATGCCCTGGCCCGCGTCGGCCGGTTGAGCTCATGCCACTGGCTTTTTATGACGCTATGATGCAGATGTTCCGCTGGCAGAGTGTCCAGGGCAGGGAGCTGGTGTCCCGGATGTCCCTCTGACTCCGCAGACCCTCCTGCAAGGCCCTCTGGATCCTTACCAGACCCAGGGGTGGGCCTGGCTGGGGAGTGGAACCTGGGACCTTGGTGTGCCCCGAGGCACCGGCCAGGCCCTTCTCGTTAGCTTCTGCTTTGCTGGGGACGGGACCCGCCGCTTCCAGGACAGGGTTCTGTGGAGGATGGTGGGACTGGGCTACGTCCAGGGGACGAGCCCGTGCTGGCCGGCCCCTCTGGAGTTGCCTGCCCTCCTGCGCCTTCCTTATGGCCCAAGTGTGGGGCGGAGCTGGTGCCCCGCTGGCGGCCTTCCAGGCCCCTCCCCCCAGCATCCCCCCCAGCTGGGCCGCCGCCCTGCATAGAGCTCCACGTGACACCCAGGGTCCTTGTCCTCGGGTCCTCGTGAAAGGAGGCTTCTGGCTTTGGGTCTTCAAAGGTGCCAGGACCCGAGCAGTGGTGCTGGTCACCAGTGTTTCCAGGCAGAGGCCCTGCTGGGGTTTCATGAGATTGATCTCGCACCTGCGCCTCAGGTGACAGCAAACCTCAGTGCCAGCTTCTGCGTTGCCTGTCCCTGGCCGCCTGGTGAGCGCCCCCTCCAGGTCCTCTGCCCACAGATGACAGGGAAGGCTGCAGACGCCCAGGAAAAAGCACAGACAGTGAGTATCACCGGAGCGGGGAGCAGGTCTCGTGGAGGGAGGTCGCTGGGCGTGGCCCTGGCCCGGCTGCGGCGTGGCCCTCGGGCAGCGGCCTGGGAAGTGTTTTGGAAGCGCGAGCAGGCGTGGGTCCGCGTGGTGGAGGGAGCAGCCCGGGCGGGCGGTGTGGGCCGTGTGGACGCTGCTGCAGCGCTCTGCCTAAAGCTTGACCTAAAGCACACGGCCATCGGGAGCCCCTCCTTTTTCTGTAACATCAGAAGAGGCACATCTTTGGGGCGCAACACCCGCATTTTCCAATAGGCTCTTCAAGGCTGGTTCTCAGCCGAATGCACACAACACCCCTCATTTCATTAGGAATGTGATGAGTATTTTTCTCTCTTTTTGATTAAATTTGGATTTCAATTACAAACTGATCTTCCTGACAAACACTTTGTCATTTAGCTACAATACTACAACTTATGCTTTCATCAGACACACCTGAAGCAGAATTGTGCGGCCTGCGAGAGCAGCCGCCCCCGACTCGGGCTCCCGCTTTCATCCACTGACTGTCTTTGGGCCTCAGAAAGTTCAGTCTTTTCCAGTGAACTCATGTCATGGTAAGCTAAGTTCATTTATTACCCTTGCACTTATATTTTAGGATTGCAAAGCGAACGTGCTATGGAGTACAGACACACAGAGACACACAGAGACACACAGAGACACACACACACCCCTTTCTGCACACATCAGCGTACACAAACTTTTACTGTGCTTAGCAATTGTTATTCGACCCTTGGTGATGCTCCCTCTGTTCAGTCTTCGGGCTTTGGCTTATTCTACGGATCTGATGTCTATTTAAAGAGCATTGTCCGAACACTGAATTTATCATGTCCTTTTTCCCCAAAGCTTTCCTCTTAAAGAAAAACAAATACTGTTTATTGAATGATAATAGGATTAACCACACTGTCATTACAGTGTCTTAAAATTGCTATTGCAGGACTTGGATTTTATTCCAGCATACCAAATCTTAACCGTCTCTCTCTTTTAGGATGACAGTAGTCAAATACAATGTACCACCACTTGGCAGAACTAATTTGAAGATTTGAGTCAATGACCTGCGTTTGGGCACAGAGACAGGTCCCTGGTTTCTGTTTCCATGTCGCTAGTGTCACCCTGCCATCGACACGGTAGAGGACACGCACGCCTGCCTCTGGGGGGGGCCCTGAGGGCCCCTCCCAAGTGGGGCTCTGCTCTCCTGCACGTAATGTGTCCGGCACACAGTTGGTGCTCAGTGGGGTATGTGGGCTGAGCGGATGGAGGGCAGACCGTAGAAAGGGGGGACCAGCGTGGGGGGTCCTGGGGCCACAGAGATGAGGCCTCTTTCCAGGGACACAGCCACATGAGGACAGAGTGGGCTGGAGTCGGCAGCTTGACCTTGAGGCGCAGCCTTGACGTGAGGAGGGGCCGTGGTGGAATGAGAGGTGATGGCTGGCGTGCTTGCAGCCCCGCAGTGCACCCTGGAGCCTCGAGGTAAGGGAAAGAAACTTCTGGAATGTCCACTGTGGGACAGCAGACCGGGGAAACCCACTCATCTCTGTAGATCAGGATGCTCTGGGGATTAGTCCACACATGAGCTCCCAATGGATGGAGATTCTGGACACAGACACTTAGGTCAGTTGATCACTTATGAGCCTAGCACAGCAATTAAGTGAACCGACCTAGGAGCCAGACTTCTGGGTTCAAGTGCTGGCTTTGCCACAAGACACATGGCCCCGGGCAGATGGCTTAACCTCCGTGCCTCAGTTTCCCCACGTGTAAAGGGGCACAGCACAGGGCCCACTGCATAGGTCCCTGTGAGGTCTATGGGGTTCCTATTCTTGGAATCTAAGACAGTGCCAGACGTGCAGAGAGCAGTGGCCTTGGCCCCCGGTTTTATTCTGGATGGTGTGTCTGCTGCAATGGCTGGGGTCACGGGATGATGAGGACCAGGGGCTGCTCCGCCCTGGTGACCCCAAGAGGGGACATCAACGTCGAGAACATGCAGTCCCCGTTCCATCCGTTTCCCAGTCCTCACGCACGTGTGACTGCAAGACGGAAAGTCACGGGAAAACCTCTGAATAAAACTTGGGGACTCATCTGGGATGTGACTCGGTCCCAGGGAAGAGGCTCAGGCTCTGCCTGAGCGCTGCTGGAGGCCAGGCCAGGCCAGGGGTGGAGGGATCTGCGGAGGGTTTTGCCAGGTCTCTCAATCGAGGTTTCAGGGTTTGACCCACCACCGGTTGGCCAAACAATTTTTTTTTCTCTTGGAAGATCAAGTTTTAGTTTTTCTCATCTGTGGTTACATTTCTAAGTAGCTTAGAACTAAGTAGTACGTAGAAATGACACAAAAGCATCGTTTAGTTCCTGAATTAATTTTGTCTGTTGCCCTCAATGCACAGGCATTGGAGGATTTAACTGCCCGAGTCACCCCTCCTGGGGTGTCCGCTGTGGCCCCGGCCGTGTGCTGTCCTGTCCTCCCGCTGGTGGGGTTCTTGTTGGTGGAACTATCTAGAGTAACCGGGCTTCACGCTTCTTCCCGGAACCCTGGCTCTGCAGCTGGAACAGAAACACAATCCGGAGCACCAGGCAGCTGATGTCAAGCAGAAAACCCTCCACAAAATCTGACTCACATGGTTGCAGCTGGGTGTTGATTTTCAGTCCAGGAAACTAACAAGCTTTGGAAATGATAGACTCCATTCAAAATTCTTTTGTGTTGTTGCAATGTGCAGCCCTGGCTGTTCTGAAGCATCTTAAGGGCACCTGTCCTCGTAGGGAACACACCTCCGTCTCAACGGGGCTCAGTTAGCATTGAAACTAGCGTCTCGGAGCTGAGTGTGGTTGGAGGGTGCGCCCCTCTTCTCAGTCATCCTCTCGTTGAGGACGTGGTGTCAGGAGATCAGAGAGCATGATTCCGAGTTCAGAAATTGGTTGGAATATCAGGCTGCTGAGTGATCCTGGACAAGACGTCTAACCTCTCCCAGCCTCAGTTTCTTTATTTTTATTTTTTATTTTTTCTTTATTTTTAAAAGGGACCAATAATATAAAGATTATGAAGCTGAGTGAGTGTCCCAAAGGGTCCCGGGTCCAGTGTGACTCGGGCCCTTCGGTGATGATGGACATCGAGAAACGATGCTGTTTACTGCCTGAACAAAGCCCCCTGCTCATGTGCCTCTGCAAGCCCTCTGCGGCCGCAGAAGGGAAGCCTGGCTGGTGTTAGTTCGTGTTTAAATCTGTGTTGTTCAGACGGACTCTGCCCCTTGTGTATCCTCCTGGGAGATACCGATGGCAGCGAGCCTTCGGAGCAACTTATGTGTTGGCGAGGCAAAGTTTAGATATATTTACATTCTCTACTCAATGAAGGCTGCGCATCAGACCCATTTGGGCAACTCGATATTAAAAGAACGAGTAATCTTTATGGGAATCGTCCTCCACAGAAAGATTAAGTCAATATTGTGGAATGCTTGGGCGGGAAACATTAACAAACCATCCGGCTCTGAGACGCGAGACTCGGGGGGAAGAAATAAAAAGAAGGCCCTGGCTTGTCATCGCAGCAGCCTTGCCTAATTCTCCAGCTGTGCCAGCCAGGCCACCCGTGAGCTGTGAGCCCATTAGGAAAGCAGCTGCCCTAAAAGAGAAGCGGGCCTTGGCTTCTATTTATTAAATGTGGGGAGAGGCTCCATCCATCACAGCAATAGGTTTTAAGTGTTTGCTGGGCCAGGGAGAGACCCGCAAGCACTCTTTGAAGTGTCTTTACTGAAGGTAAACATCTGAGGAGCATAAATAGCTCACTCTTCCCGCCAGCAAGTAACCTTGTCAGGGGGGCCGGGTGCAGGGGGCCGGGAGGACATCTGAAAAGGAAAGGCAATAAAGGAGCCCTCGGAACAGCAATTTGCACATTTATTGCTCTTTGATATGTTAACTAGATTTTTAAAAAATGGAATTCTTGTCTTTCGAGGTCCTGGGGCGGTGGTTGCCCCAGTGAGGACCTGCCGGGCAGTAGGGGCCACGCGGCTTCTCGTTAACGTGGCGGCTCGGACGACCTCTTGGACGAGATATAGTGACCCATGGTGCCATCCCCTCCAGGAGCCGCCAAGGGGGCCGAGAAGGGGCCTCTTCCTTCACTGTCACAAGGCTGCGTGCATCTTCGGAGTTTCTTGTAAACAGGACATGTCCGTTCTGAAAATCAGGAATGCTCTAGAGGACAAAAGTTTTAAAAATTCATGTCATCCATACCATCTTAAGACCCAACAGCTCTGGATTTTTCAGTTGAGTGCTTTTTAACCTCCAGGAGGTTGACTGATCACGTTAAAATACGTTACCATAATGGGACACACGGTATTGTGTGTTATTTGACAGGATCTATGACAAAATCAACATCAGGCCATGCAAATCAGCAGGAAAGCCAAGTCTTCCAAAATTCAGTTAGTTGGATGAGCAGTAACTTTCTTCTTCACGTGTATTTGGTTGCTAAAATTTGAGCCATATCTTTGACTTCGAAAACTTACTAGCTGTCCAATGACAGATGAAAGAAGACTTTGATTTCCAAAGTATGCGCTTCCATCTGGCGATGATCTCCCTGGGTGGTGGGGAGACGGCAGGGTGACGGAAACCGTGACGATGCTCCCGTGTGAGGACAGGGAGTCCATGCGGAGGTCGGTTATAGCGGCAACAGGAGCTCAACCAGCCGAGGGGGCGGCAGACACGCTGTCCAGACGCCAAAAGAGCAGCGTCCGCTCTCGGCCTTGCCCCTTGGCTGCTCCTGGAAATGTGGACAAATCTCCTACGATCCCGTCCTTAAATAACCACCCCCCGGCACCTGCAGCGGGTTCTGGCCTCGCTGGCGATGCCGGTCATCTCTTCCATCCCCAAACCTCCTAGGCGGGAGCTTGTGCAATGACCTCAGCCCACTTCCACCGAGCAGGCCGAGGTCAGGCCGCCTGTCTGTGAGCGCTGGGAGGCCAGCAGATCCAGGACTGTGTGGGGCCCCCGGCTCAGGCAGGCAGCCGACCCCACGGGGAGAGGCTCCCCCGAGCCAACGTGCCGGAACATCCTCAGGAGCGTGAAGGATGGGGGGTGGGGGCGCCGGAGCCCCCGGGGGCTCTCCTCACACAGCCCCACCCCTGGGCACCGTCCCAGAGCAGCGACTCCCCAGGAAAACTTCCCAGGTCACCCCAGCCCGTGATTTTCAAACTACTGGGTTCATGACCCATTGGTGCACGCGACCAGCATTTACATAGAAACAAAATAAAAAGCAACGGACGAGGATGAAACGGGTGCTGGAGCACCGCGTTCTTCAGGAAGCTTCTACTTTTGTACATTCAGTGTCACCTGCGGGGACCAGGTGCCGTTCAGTGTCCCTGTGGCACTTTGTCACGATGCGACTCTCTGTGTGCTGCCGCTTCACCAAGCCCCTTTCCTGCAGGGCTTGCTGGCCGTGCATAACATGCCCGTCCCACAGGAGAACCTCAGCCAGTGTTCCCACGTGGAGGAGGAAGTGGGTTGAGTGGATGTGAGCCCGGGCAGGAGCGCAGACCTCGCCGTGTCCTCGGCTGGATGGGGCCCACGCTCGCTGGCCCGTCTGAAGCACTAAAGGGACTGCGATATCCAGGCCACCTGGGCCGGCCAAGACCCCAGCCCCTTGGAAGGTGAGGGGTCAGGGTTGGTGAGTGAGCGAGCGATGCTTCCCAGCAGGGGCTCTGGGTTCCAACAGCCTGGAGTTCCGGGCCGTCCCACAGGATTCGTCCACACTCTGGGCTCGGAGTCCAGCAGAGGCCCCTCCAGTGGCCATGCCCCACCTCCACTCAGGCCAGGACCCTGACTGCTGCATGTCTGGTGCGTGGGCCTCACCCTGTTCCTCACTGATTGTCCCCAGAAAAGCTGTGTGTAAGTCAAATTTAAACAAAGCGTGCTTTGCATCTCATATTTACTAGGGAACTTACTTTTTTCTCCCTTGAAAGAAATTCGAGGTAATATTGTTTTAAAGAATAGAATCTTACTGCAGTGCAAATTGTTATTCTTGTATTTGTTTTCTTTCTTAGTTTTCCTATGTAATGATTTCTTTCTCCTTTTTAATATCGGATGCATATTTCAGAAGGTGTGCGGTGAATATTTGAAGTTCTCTCTCTCTCTCTGTACGTGTTGTAAATACTTTTCACTGATAGATATTAAGTCTCTGAACAACAGCTTGGCGGATCCCACCCTCCTTCTTCCTTCCTGTTTCATTCTTTCCTCTTTTAATCTTATCCTGACCTTAATCTTCTAAATGTCTAGCCTGGCAGCATTCCACGGAGAACTGTAATGAATACAGCTGAATTAACGCCTAACTTGAGCCATCACCCGGCCTCCTGGTCTCCAGCACCTGCCATAGGCCCCCGATGTGGAGCAGAGAGCCTGGCTAATCCACACCCTGACTCTTTTCGTGACCATTTGCTGAGACCACCATGTGTCTTGGCCTTGGAAAGAGAAGAATAAATAAGGTACATCCCTAGTCTCAAGGAGTGGATGGTTTAAAAGAGAGAGAGAAGCAGAAAGCTGCAGAAAAGCCTGGCCCACCCAGCACTTAAGACGATTGACGGGTGCAGAAAGCACAGGTGAAACCCTGGCTGGGGTTCGGGGGCCCGGAGGGGTAGAGACCCGCCTGGGGTCTGCACCGGGTACCAGCTGGCTGGTGTCCCAGGATTAGAAGCGGCTGTGATGGTTGAGGCAGCTTTGCAGAGACACGAGTGTGAGGTGCCTGGGCCTCCACGCGGTTCAGGATGGGGGGAGGAAGGGTGAACGGGGGGAGGGTACTGTGCAAACCCGCAGGGTCAGGTTTAGAAGGGGAGTGCCAGCGGGTTCTGGGCAGGAGAACACGGGGCTCTTCATCTTCCCGAGTATCCGTGGCTCCAAATCCCCTTCTGATCCTGAAATTTGCCTGGGTTTCTCACAAGGTCAGTGAAACAGGACTCAAGTCTGTTCTAGAGTTTTCCTTGGGACGAGTCCTCAGGTTTCTGTTTACCTGAGTCAGGGAGCAGATGGCAACAGGACTTGCCAGTATCTGTGAGCATTTATGTCTCTTTGGATAATCGTGTGGGGTTGGAGAAGTCCCCAGATCTCAGTCTCAAATTCTGTCCCGTCTGCGTGGATGATCTTCTGAGGCTGCTGCTGTTCTGGGCCCAGGAAACTCTGATTTTATCGCATGGCCGAATTGACATATTTCCCAGCAGACACCTCCAGGAAAGAAGAAGATCCGGGCGGGGGGTATTTGATGGCGCTATCTCGGTTCTCATTCACCTCGTCTGTAAGGTGAGGCTGCGGAGCGGCAGGTCCCCAGGGGCTGCTCTCACCTGTGGCCCTGCGATCATATCAGGTGTGCGTCTGGTGCCTTTCCGTGCATGCGAATCTTTGGTAAATTCTTTGATGGACAGAATTCTGAAACGATTCTACAGTTAAAGTATTTGTGTGCATACTAGGCTTGTCAGGGAGCAAAACAAGACTGATCTAAGCCCTCTGAGACCTTAGGGCTCTGATGGCCGCTCGCCTTCCCCGGGGGATGGGTGTGGGTCACAGACGCCGTGGCCACCGCGGGCGACGCTGGAAGGGGCCGCTGTGGTCTGAACCTGCCAAGGGGAGATTGGCTCACGGTTCCCTGCCCGTCTCTGGGTCTCGGGGCTTTCGTCTATGAAGCAGCCACAGTCCCTCCAGGCCCTGTGACACGGTGCGGGGCGTGGGAGAAGTGCGAGGACCCGCAGGCGCCGTGCTCTAGGAGTGGCCTGTGCGGTAATAATAACACAGAGGGTTAAACGCAGCCCCGCGCGGTGCTGCCTGGTCCCCGCCTGCACCTGTGAAGGTTCAAATGTGTACAAAACATTTCTCAGATCAGCGCCATCCCTCAGCTGTTTTAAAACAGCTGACTCACCTCTGACAGATAAATGTGTGTGTGTGCATGCATGTGTGTACATGCATGTATGTGAATGTGTGGCTGTATGTGCATGTGTGTTTGTGTGTGCATGCGTGTATGGGCATGCATGTGAATGTGTTCATGTGTTTGTGTGTACGTGTATGCATGCATGTGTGTAATGCACGTATGTGAGTGTGTGCATGTGTGTTTGTGTACGTGCACACACATGTGCTGAATGTGTTGCGTGTGCATGTGCGCGCGTGTGCACATGTGAATGTGTACACGTGTTTGTGCTGCATGCGCATGTGCGTGCATGCGTGCACGTGTTTGTGCGTGCATGTATGCATGCATGTGTGCATGTGTGTGCGTGCATGTATGTGTACATGTGTGTGTACATGCATTGTGTGAATATATGAGTGTGAGTGTGTACGTGCCATTGGGCTGGGTTGATTTCGCTGCATATTATCTGGCGTTGTGTTGTATCCATTACCAAAATACTGTTATCTCAGAGGTAAGAATTTAAATAACTGAGGGTCACATCTCACAAAGACAACAGCTCCTGCAGCAGGCAGGTGGTGCCGCAGGTCCTGGGAGCTGTCGTGATGCTCTGGGGGGTGCCGTGCACATCCTGACCTACTGTTCATAGAGCAGTGCAGGACCCTGGCCAATGTGACAGTGACGCTGTCATGGCTACTGCCCGCTGGAGTAATTTGGAGGGAGTTGGTCTCCCCACAATGACCATTTTTCACGCCCACATTCTCAGGCTGGAAAGTACTGGGGACGGCAGAAAACACTGGGAGCTGAGACAAACCACTTCAAATCCTGGCACAGTGCTGAGCCTTCTGGGTGGATCATTCCAGAGGCTCAATTCTTTAAATAGCCTTTCCATCGGAGTTTGCAGATTTGAGAAATGGCCAATGGAGTATTTTTTGTTTGTTTGTTTGTTTTAAGTTCAAGTCTTCCTTGCCCTGAATGAATCAGATGACTCTCTAGGGAAGGACGGGGCAAAACCAACAAGGTCCTTGCTCAGCAGAGGAAGGGTCTGGTGTAAACGGCTAAAAGAAACCCCCCGTTAGCTGGAATTCCTCACTGTGGCCCCCAGCTTGTCCTCATTACTGGAGATAAGCCGCCCTCACTTTTGCCTCGTGAAACTGAAGAATCAAGTGGGCGGTCAAACTAAGAAGAGGCCGTGCATCCACCTGTGTGACTGCCGGGGACCCATGCGGGGACCTGCATGTTGGTTTGCAAAAACAAATTTAATTGCCAATTATGGGATTATAAAACACCTGAAAATCCTGGACTTAGAAGTTAGCTGAGCAACGTTGACCTGGGGTTTTAGTGAATTTTAAGGCTGTAATGAAATACAGGCAAAGGGGAAGTATTATTTTGGGTTCGCTTGAAGTCTCACTCCTCACGGTGTGAGGAATTGGATGTGGACTGCAGGTTCTCTCTGTGTGCATGTATATATAACAGACACGATAGATAATGTTATGTATATATGATGTATGTTAAGTGATAATTATGAGGGCAGCCCAGACAGTTTGCAGTGCTTTTCCCTGCTATTTGCGTCTGTTGGGAAGGAGGCCTGGGCGATGGTGCTCAGGGCTGCACAGCCAGGGTCCAGGACCCCCGGGGTGCCTTATTTAGCATGTACCGTGGAGCTCATGGCCAGCATCGCTGCAACTCGCCCTGAAGGAGGCTCATCTAACACACATGTTCTCTGCAGGAGGGACGTCCCGGCCTTCCTGTGCTCAGAACATGCGCCAGCCCACCAGCATCACACACAGGACACTGTAAACAGTGAAATCACCAAGAAAAAGCTTGAAAATTTGAGAAGCGTGGCCCTGAATGGACCCTGAAGAGGACATGTGTTTCCCGTGTAAGAGCTGGCGCCGGAGGCAGGCGTCACCTGTTCGCTGTCAGCTGGGACGGGCACCCCGGAGTCTCTGTGCGTCTGCGAAGGACCGCGAGGCCCTGAGCATTGATTTGAGGTGACAGCATGTTTTAGGGGGTGAGTGAATTGCAAATACGGAATCCGTGATCCAAGAGGATGGGCTGTGTCTGATGTCTAGGAAGCTCCTGCAAAGGAGAAGTCAAATATTTCTGTCTTCTAGGGAAAACCAAAGCACGTGTCTTGGCGAAGCTGGAGTGAGGGTGAGAGCGTGGCCACGGCCACCAAAGGCGCGTGGCCTGCGTGGGCGCTCAGCAGCCGTCCGGTGACACCAAAGGCTTCGTGTCTGTCTCTGCACCTCCTTGGCGATGCCGCCTCCTCCTTCTGTCTTGGCTGCCGTGGCGGGATGCGGGATGCGGGATGCGTAGAAGCAGAAACACTTATTTCTGACCTTCCCCGATCTTGCCGGGCATTTACAATGTTCTTTTTCGTTGCACTGGCTTGTTAAAAACATTCGTGCCCCCTGGATCCTTTCTTAATTCTGCATTTCCTCAACTCTGAACATTCGGTATGATTGTCAATATTTTGCAGGAAGGAACAGTAAAGAAAAACATAGCTGCTCAGGTTTGTGGGTTCTACTGATCGCACGTATCTGTTGAGACATAAGTTCCAGAGGCAGGTGTAGAGGACAGTGGGCTTACTTTTAGTTGATTTATGTCCTTGTTAATGACACAATGCATTTTCCTGTTAGTTTGTTATTATTTTTTAATTATTGGCATCAGCATTAATCTCCCAGAAAATGAATATAAAATAGGAAAAACGCCCTGGCCTCATTGGCAGTATATTATTTTCGAGGATCTAGCTCTGTGGCGTTGAATGGAACCGTTTCCTCTTTGCCCACATTCGGTCAGGGCTTGTCTTCTGTATCCCCGGGCAGTTGCATAACTCTAATACTGACCTTAACGGAAGTCCTTTGTTTTCTATCCTAACAGCCTGAAGCATTAAAACATGCGTGTTTACTTAATTTGTCCTGGCATGCGGTGTAATTACAAGCAGTTTGTTTTCTCTGTTGTAAAATATGGTCTGGAGAAGGAATAAAGTAATGTGGGAAATTAACATCATGATGTACTGTAACATGGAGCGGCACTAAACACGCCCGCCAGTGCTCGGACTGGAGGGGTGCTGTGTGTGTCGTGTGCAAGCGCAATAAAGAACTAAGTGCCTCTTTCTCAACTATATTTGCATGATTTTCAACGGCAGTAAAATTAATCTGATCTGCCTCTGAGAATAAACACCACCACGACGACAAAACCAAAGAGCCCGAAGAGTCGAGGGGCGCTCTCACCCCTGTGAAGTCCTACCTCGGTGCTTGTTTTAATGGATAAATCTCAGGGACGCCATCCTTGGCTGAGTCCCAAAGGCGGTGGACGCACCGTGGGTCGTTGTCCACGCTTGCGTCCCCACAGGCGTCCCCAGGTGTGTCTTTTGGGCCCTTTAAGGATGGGTGGGCCCAGATGGAAACGGGGACACAGGACCGAGCGCAGCCCCTCGGGCCACCCCGTGGCCTCCACCCCCATCGCTGGAGGGTCTTGCCAACTCTGCAGAGTTGTCTGCTTCTCTGTCTCACCCCTCCTGCAAAACATTCTGTGATACTCTCTGTCAAGGACACTGTATAAATAATAAATTGTATTGTATCATTTACCAAACTTCAAGTGATCACAAAAAGAAACATAATAAGCCTCTTACAATAAAGATAACAAATTCCGCAATTCGCCCAGGGGGCAAGTTAGGACAGTGTCTGTGTGGGCCCATCGGACTATGTCCCCCTCAGCTGATTCCTCCCAAGCTCTACTTGTTGGTTTTAAACAGCTGGAGGGAGCGAAAGCGCCCGGGACACCAGTGAGTGACTCAGCATCACTCCTGAGTTGCCATCTGTTCTCCATTGGGCGACCTGCCTGAAACTGGCCTTATTCTATGCAACGTGCTTTAACTTGGGCCTTCTAGGGATATTTGAGGCCTTTTGTACTTGTGTTTGCAGTGACACCACACTGTCAGGCTCTGAAGTGTCTCAAGTGCGTGTGCTGCTTTTGTGCAGAGGTCCCACACTGAGGAGACCCACGCCCGCTGAGAGAGGCCTCCTGTGTCCCAGGAGGGGAGCGTCTGAGCCCAGGCTGTGGACAGAACACGGTTTATCCAGCTAACCTGCCCCCCACCCAGTGGACTCACCTGCATCTTCCCCAAGAAGCTGGGTGACTACAGAGGGAAGGGCCTTTTAACAACAGTCAAGCAGCAAAAATCCTCCTGGACCCACTGGCCAGAGGTAGGAAAATCATTAGAAGAGGTCGGGCTTAGCAAATATCTTAAGAATAATTCCTCCTGTAATTCGTGACCTTTGGCGGATAGAATCGATAGCGTTAAAAAAAAAAAAAAGCGCGTCAGCCAGACGGTGCTTCCTGGCGAGCGGGAGCTCCTTGTCTTGCGATATTTGTGTCCTGTCTGCTCCTGAGCGGCAGCCCTGTTGGTGGTGACCTCACTCCCCTTCCTCAGTGCCAGCCCGGGCCACGGGGGCAGCTGTCTCCTCTGCGGCTCACACGGTGTCCGATTCCTCCGTGAAGGGACACGTGGGGGCCGCCTGAGAGCAAGCTGCCACCCGCCCCGGGACCCAGGGCAGAGGCGGCCCCCGACAGCCTCACCAGGTTGCAGGTGCTGGTCCCACATTTTGTTCCAGGTTCCCAGCAATGAGGGAGACCACAGAGAAAGAAGTGAGGGAGGGAGAGACCGCGGGCAAGTCTCGCTGTAACTATTCTACCCAACGACCTTTTTGGAGATTTTGGAAAATGCATTAAGTTGATTTTCCCCAAACCTAGCTCCTTCCCAAGTGTGGAATGTACTCAATTTTGGAGTCACAGCAAATGTGTCTGTTTGTTTCATACATGACCACTCCCCTCCTGCAGTTGGTACTTGGCAAACTCTAAAGCTCCTTGGTTGGGGGAAGTGCACACCTCCTAGGACCCTGGACATGTGCAGGAAACAGGCGATGGTGGCACAGAGACCGCGGGATTTCGGGATCTGGGTGGAGCCCGTGTCAGGGTGGGGACTCATCAGCGTTGGCCTTGGGGGCTTTGCTGAGCAGCCTCTCCCTGAGGACCGTGGCCCTCTGTTCAATCCGCCCTCCTCCCAGCTCCGCCCTGAGCTTGCCTTCTAGGCACCGGCCTTCCCGATCCAGCCCTTGGGCTTCAGTTTGTCCTGCATTTCATGCTGGGGATGCGCCCTGCCCCACTGGTGCCACTGCGCCTCTTGTGACCGTCCTCAGATCAGCTCATCTGTGCTCTGCAGGGCTTCCTGGCACCTGTGGGCCAGGGGAGCTGAAAAGAGAAGGGCGGACCCTCCTCACCCTGGAGGTCTGAGTGATACGGGCGGACTCATCCTGGTGGGATGACCACTGTGTAGACAGGTCCACGGGGTCCTGGAGGTGGATGTACTGAGCAGTCACTAGGGAGACGCGGGGAGATGCCGGCATGAGCACAGGGTCAGAACCCAGATGCGGGCCTGGAATCCCGGCTCTGTGGCTCCCTGGAGAGCGTGGCCCCTCTGAGCTCCGGTTCTCTGGTGTCAAGACAGACATGCCTTCTGGCCTCAGGTGTGTGCGGATGTGGAAAAGCTCTTCAGGCCTGAGGGCTTCACAATGTGGGTTCGTTCACATAAGAACAGGCAGCGTGAGGCCTCACCCACTGCTCCCCGAAGCACCCGTGCCCTAAGGCCTGGGGCATCTCCGAGGGCAGGGAGACAGGTCCAGTTCACCCCGAGCTGTCTTGGCGTCCGTGAGAAGGCTGTGGGGTCTGTGTGTTTCCTTCTTCTTGTCCCCAGCCCAGCCCTGGTGGCTTCCTGGTGATGGGGCCTGGGGCCATTGCCCTTTCCTCCTGCCACCTGGCCCTGCGCCTGGGGTTAGGCTCGCGCCCCACCTTCCCCCTCGCTGGCTCTCGGGGCTCCCGTTCCACCTCCTTATAGCCCCCGGCACCACGTCACCACCGAGACCAACTTGCTTCTGGTCTTGTCCGTCTCTGTGAGAACATTTGAGTTACTTCTGTGGTTTCCCAGTGCCTAGAACGGGGCTGGCAGAGAAGAGCAGCTCTGTGACAATCTGTCGGATGAATGAACAAGTTCCTATGACGTTTCAGGGGAGGCGGTTGCTGGGTGACAGGACGTCAGGGGGATGAGGTCACGATCAAGGTGAGCTCCTTACCTGTTTCCTCAGGATGGGGCGGAGCTTGTGCTCTTGTCCATGAGGGTGGGCTGGGCGGAGGCTTGGTGCAAGCCCACCCTCCCTTGGCGACTCCTCAGGTGAGCATGTTTCTTCCTTCTGGACTTGCTCTCCCAACACACGGTCCTGATCCAGTGGCCTGGGTGCATCTTCCGTGGTAACTTCTCTTGAAGGAAGTAGAGAAACAAGGTGGGATCTGGCAGAGACCCCGGGGCTCTGTGCCCTGCTCCACCCCAGCCAGCAGGCCAGCCTGGGGGCTTCTCTGAGCCCCGTGGCCTGCCTGTAGCCCAGGGCGCGTTTCTGTTGTTTGCAGTGAGGCTGGATGGCGTGCTGGACTGTCCGGAATGTCGCAGAGCACAGGGCCTGAGGCTGTATCACGGTGGGTGGGCCCAGCAGACCTGCTTTCCTGGTCTCAGGTCTGAGCCGAGAGGCAGGGGCTGTGGGCTGCACCTTACAGTGATTTCCGTCCAAACCGGTCTCAGTAGAATTTAGGCTGTAAAAGCAAGCGCACTCGTGTAGGCTGGCTGGGGGTGGGGTGGGGGAGGGCAGGAGAAGTCGGTGAGATGTGTGGTCCTGGCGTTCCTCTGTATCGCATCTCGGGTTGGGTACCTTGCACGGGGCAGAGCTCTGGGTGCTGTTGGGAAGACCCACAGCTTTGGTTTGGGTGTGTTGGATTGAGGCACCATTATCCTAGGGAGGGCAAGACAAAACTCCAGCCATGAGCAGTGACCCTGAAGTCAGGCGCCTTGTCTGAGCCTGGCAGGGAGGCTGTTAGGTGCAGGAGAAGGTCAGGCCCGGGGGGCGCGGGGGCCCTGCATGTCGAGGGGCTCCGGGCCACGAGCTCCCTTCTCGGGGTGCCCGCTGGGGTCGTGATGCCGGTGCTGACCTCTGACCCCAGCAGGTGCTGGGTGAGTGGACCTCGTGGCCGTGGAGGGGTCGGCGGGGCAGCGACGGCCTTGGGCACGAGCTGGGTTTCTAATACTTGTGTTGGTGATAGAGCCTCGCAGCTTGTTGAATTCATTTTAAGAGGCATGGATATTTCCTGTACTGTAATTTGCCCCACATTAACTGAAACATTACAGGACCTGTTTTGGGATACGCACGTGTGACTCTCATCAACGCTAACTAGGGAGAGGTGGGGACATCGAGAGCGGACTGTCCCCTGCCCCCTCCCTTGGTGCAAAGACCTACCTGCTGTTCTGAGGGACAGTCGGGCTCCTTTTCCTTTAAAGAGGTTCTCTCTCTGTCTTTGAAAAGGACCAAGGGGTGTGTTTAGCACTGAAACCATATCAAGAGTCACGGTGAAAAACAACCTGTAATGACACGGTCTGGAATTAAAGAGTCAGCGTAGGGGATAAGGGAGGGGAGGGATCAATTGGGAGATTGGGATTGACATACACACACTACTATATATAAAATAGATAACTAATAGGGACCTACTGTATAGCACAGGGAACTCTACTCAGTACTCTGTAATGGCCTACATGAATGACAGATTCACTTTGCTGTACACCTGAGACTAATACAACATTGTAAATCAGCTATACTCCAATAAAAATTAAAAAAAAGAGTCAGTGTAGCTACAATTTCTATGCTTTGATTATTTATAATTATGGAAATATTTTGGGAGGAAGAAAAGTATTTTCCGAAACTTATCAACAAATCTAGTATTATCTTCACATCACTAATGCACTGCAAAAACTATCCCAGCGTAAAATGTGAAAGTGCTTTTTTTTTTTTTGCTTTTCTGTATCACTTCCAACGGCACATCTATCACATCGTGAATGACAGGCAGCCTTTGTGGTAGAAGCCAGGGGCGTAACGGTGCGCAGGCCGGAACTGCAGCCTATAAAATATTGAGAGAGGACTTCAGCTTAGCAGTAACATGAAAATACCTGTAATCGAAGTAGGCCCCATTGGTTAAGTTTCATCTTATATTCATATAAATATTTCAGGGTTCTCCCTTTTGCCACATATGATGTTAGAGGCCCAGAGACCAGTAGCATCTCTTTAACTTCCCCAATAAATTGTGTGGTCTCCATGGAGCTAGTTTTCCTTTACTGGACAGACTTGTAGGCATTTTACTTTGAAAATGTCATTTTCCGTTTGTTTCGAATAATGCAGGAAAGGCTTCGTCTCCTTTCAGCTGGTGCCTGTAGAGATGCACCTATAAGCATCTCTGTCTGGTCCAGCTGCTGGCCATAGCTCGGGGGTGGTACGGAGCTTGCATTTCCGTCACCTTTCTTGTGGGTGGAATTTGAATCATCTGGAAACAACATTTCTGAGTGTTAATCTGAGGGTCACTGTGCCCAGTGTTAGAAACACGAGCTGCTTCAGGGTGGGCATCGCGACGCTGAGCCATGTCCTGGACCCCACCGGGCTGTCCCTCTCTGCCGGTCAGCATCGTGGGAGGTCACTGGGTGGCGCTTGTTTGAAATGCGCCTGCAGGGGTCTGGGGCAGGGCGGGGTGAGGGCGTCAGCGATGGTCTCTCTCTCCTCCTGCTGTCCAGCGTCCAGTGTCCAGCCTTCTACACACCTTCAACCCCAGGCATTTTGCCCTCTGGCCCCCGTTTCGGAAGTGATACTGTTTTGACCCTCCTCAATGGGATAAAAAGGCACTTTGTCTCTCCAGTGCTTCTGAATATGTGCCACGACGTGCTTGGTGCCGTGTTTAACGTCTCCGCTTTTAACTGCAAGCTCCTGCCGGCATTTGCCGTCTGTGAGGCGAGTGAGGGACGTAGGGTGCGTGAGGGCCCGCGTCAGGAGCACCCGCGGTCTGGCTGCATCCTGGCTCCCCCGAGTGTCCTGTTTCCATCAGCCACGGTTCCTCTCCCATTTTACCTTTTACTCACTGGTATGTTTGTCCCCGTCTTGCAGTCAAAATGGCCGCCTCCCTTGAAGGTGGGAGCGGAAGAAATTCTGCTGCAGGGTGCGGTGTGGAGGGCGAGCAGCTCCTGCTGTGGTTTGGGGTTTCATCTGGGGTCCTCAGCGCCTCTTTCCTCTCCCTGTCATGGTGTGAACCCACTTTCCTTCCCGGATAAAGTACGGTGGCGATGTGCCCTATGATCACGTTGAAGAGCCTCCCCGGAAATCAGCATAACTGCAGCACGAGGTGTTTGGCTAGTTTAGTCTCTTAATTTTGAAATCATTTTAGACTTAGAGAAAAGTTGCAAAAATCTTGCAGAGTTCCCGCGTGCCCCTCTCGATGTTGCTGCTGAGAGCTACAAGGGGACAGTAGTGAGGTGAAGACCTTGACTTTGGTGCAGGGCTGTCACTAACCTGCAGACCTTGCCCCGTTTCACTGGCTTTCCTAATGATGCCCTTTTCCTGGCTGGGATCAGGCCTGGGTCCCCTGCCGCATTTGGGATCACAGCTCCCAGGCTCCCGTCTGTGGTGCAGGAGGAAGTCCTTGTCTTTCACGCCCTTGGCACTTGTGACGAATCCCGGCAGCTGCTTTGTAGAAGGTCCCTCAGTGTGTGTTTGTCTGATGCTTCGTCCTGATTAGATTGAAGCCATGCATTTTTGGCAAGAGTGCCCAGGATGTGGTGTCTGATTTTCAGGGCATCGTATCGGAAGGTACGCGGTGTCTCTGTGTCTCACTGCGGGTGATGTAACCTTGGTCTCTCGGTAAAGGTGGCGTCTGCCAGATTTCTCCACAGTAAAGTTACTATGTTTCCCTTTGTAAGAATAAATACCTTGGGGAGGGGGTGAAACTTGAAATTATACAAACATGCAGTGTCTTCTGAAACTTTTCTCACCAATTTCACATCTCATGATGGATCTCGCCTGTGACCGTCATTAGTGCGGTGTTGTATGGCAATTTCCTGTTTCTCTCACGTCTTCTATATTTATTAATTGGATGTTTTCCTTAAGGAAGTGACACCCCTTCCTCCCATCATTCGTGGTGGGAGTTAGGAACCTTTATACTGGTCCTAATATGTATCCATACAGTTCCTGTATGAAGCTTGGCTGAAAATGTCTGTTGAAATTAAATCTTGTTACCAGGATTCATCCAGGAAATATTCATATGTCTGGTGTCATTTTCTTTTCTCTTTAAGTTCATGACCTTTTTCTCATGCACTTCTTTGTACCTTTGGAACTCAATGATGTGATTGACTAGTGTCCACTTAAAAGGACTATTCTAAGATTTTTGTCCATTTAGAACACTGTCTTGCGGTTCAGAAACCAAATATTAATATAAATTTTTTGAAATAATCTTATAGAGCGTCATTATAAGTTCATATATTTAAACAGAGACATGGTAAATCTCTAGATGTAGAAAGCTAAAAAGTTGTCAATGGAATCAGCTAATTTAGAAATAATGGGGAAAGAAGAAACTCTTGGAAAAAACATCTTTACAGGCACCATATATCTTTACCCTCAGTCTTTCAAAAGAAATGACACATGGATATTAAAGAATATTTTTGCAAGATTGGGTGAGTTGGATGTGTTTTCCTGCATATAAATGTTTTACTGTCCTTTAGCAGCTGGTCTTAGCCAAGAAACCAAGATATTTCCTGCTAAGCTTTAAATTAGCTGTTTTATTGAGCACAGAGAATGTTTTATTATAACATAATTCTGTACATAAAATATCACATTAGGGGCTTCCCTGGTGGTGCAGTGGCTGAGAGTCCACCTGCCGATGCAGGGGACACGGGTTCGTGCCCCGGTCCGGGAAGATCCCACATGCTGCGGAGCGGCTGGGCCCGTGAGCCATGGCCGCTGAGCCTGCGCGTCCGGAGCCTGTGCTCCGCAACGGGAGAGGCCACAGCAGTGAGAGGCCCGCGTACCGGAAAAAAAAAATCACATTACAAGAAGAAGATAAAGTTTTGTACTTTCATTCTCCATTTATTTGACTGAGAACAATTGCGAAGAACTCTAACCAATCAGGAGGATTTGAGGTCCAGATGGGCGGCAGAGGGAGGTCTCCAGTGACCAGACTCCTGAGTCACTGGGGGAGGTTTTGGCAAGTGCACTGAAAGGTCATTTTAACAGCAGGAGAAACAGATGACAGCTAACAGCGGTAAGAAGTCAGAGGGTAGACACGCACAGGGACCCATCCTGGGGCAGCCCCATCCAGAGACTGGGTGGGGAGCTGCCCGGCGCAGCCTACAAGTACCTGCTCGCTTTAGTGGGGCGATGCTCAGGGCCGTCTTCTCTGCAGAGCTCGTCCCACACGGGGTTCTCTGGGGCTGTGGCACCATGGTTGGACTTCTGCTGTCCCCCCTCACCCCCTCTCAGGAGCACTGCCACGTAAACCCTCTGCTTCCGCATCTCAGAGCCACGTTTCTGCATGACAGATGTAGAAAGGATTTAATTTTGTGAATATCCCAAGATGCCCTGTAAAGAACCAGTCTCCACTCTCTTACATTCTGAGTATATTGTAAACAGGCTGTAATGGTGCATTTTGCCCGAAATCATGGGGGAGAAGCATCAAGGTCCATCTTTTTTAAAAAAGAGAACAGCCTTCCTTGCACTTACACGCTTGTTCTCCTTGGTGACTTTAGCTCATCGGATACTCTTGTCAGACAGCCTCAAATGTCTCCACACTTTGAAACCCTGGCTGTCTGGATAATTAAAACTTCCTATCCTATTTTTCTGCTGCTTGCATGATTAATAGCAAATAAAGTTTCCAGAGGACCAATCCTTCAGGCTCACCAGCAGTTACCTCTGCTGCGATTCGACCCGCATGGAAGTCCTACTAATGTTTTCTGCACTCTTGTGTTCGGGGAACGGGTAATTACATTTTATGCAAAGAAAAGTTTAGCTGAAGTGTTAAGTCAATACTTCAGAGGATGTGCCCAGAGATCGTGAGGACCACGGACAGCTCCAGGGCTAGAAAAAGGGTCTGAAGGCCTTGAAGGGAGGGCAAACTGGGGATCGGGGATGGAAAGAGAGTCTGAATCCAGCTGTTACCTTAGCAACCGTCGTTCCCCCGCCCCACCAGCATCTTCACGGGAGAAAGAAGTTAGCACCTCTGTTCAACAGACAGGGATGCACGAGATGAGTTGTCCAAAGCTGTGAGTTGTCCAAAGACGGCAAGTTGCTGATGGGGGTGCTGGAACGAATTTCTTCTCTGTTGTCTTATTTTTAGTTGTCATGTTGCCACTGTGATACCACCCTGCCTAGAAATAATGAAAAATGCAAATCCCTTTCTCAAAATTTCCCGTTTCGCTGCCTAGTTGACACTATACACTTGTCGTTTTTTGTTGTCTGATACCTTCCTTTGCCCTTGGGGACTGACTGTCATTAAACAGGTAAACGTGCCCTTTCCACGTGGACAGTGAGCATTAATGAACATCCCAGGAGCTCCTAAACCACCACCCACACTGCTTTCCTCACCGGTCTCCCCAAACGTAATTCGTGCTTCTCTCCTGGCACCTGTCGTGTCACCATTCGGTTCCTACGGGCCACGCTGCCTGGAAGACTTGGTTTCCAAGGGCAAATTTGGTTTTCCTCTGTCTGGCTCCTGTGTTTAAGCCAAGGCTGAGCATTTGGCAGGTGTTCATTGTGTGCCATGAAGAGACTGGATGTACTTTGAAATCTGCAGGCAAATGTTCCAAGCTGGGCAGGAGCTGTTCTTGTGAAGGTGCATTTATTTAGAAAGTGTTGAGCAAAGTTTGAGCAGGATGTGCGGCCACTCAGTTAAATATGCACTCTTCTGATTCTCCCAGTGAGGAGGTGGGCTTGTGGTCTCCAGGCTTTACCACTGAAGTGGCCATAAATGACCCTTTCTTTCCCAAGGTCACAAGGCACAGAGCAGGAGAGACCCTTGAGACTGTGCTGGGCCCTCTAGAAACTAACGCTCTCAGGGCCGCAGTGAGTGAGCCCCCCTCTCTGTGGATCAACGTGATGGATCAATCTTTTATTAATCGTTTTAGAGTCCCTATTGTTGCCTTCTCAAAGTACCCTCAGCAGTCCCTCCTGTGGGTACTAGTCAAAAGTGCAGACGCTCGGGCCCTAGGTTCAGACCTGTTGAATCCAAACCCCTGGGTATGGAGTCAGGGGTCTGCATTTTCATTTACACTCTATGTTGATTCCTGTGCACAGAAAAACTTGAGAACCACAAGCAGCAACTCTTTTGAATTTTTTTATGCTACTCTTTGCGGAGATGGCTTCAGAGATTTGGGTTTCTTCATCCACAGTGGAGTGGGAGCTGTTGCCGGGGACAGTGTCCATGGGGGGCTCGTTTGCAGCTCTGCATACCGCCCCCGCATCTTGGCGGAGCCCAGTGACTGGTTCTCACTGGTGGAGTGGAGTGGACGTCGTGTCTGTCCCTTCCAGGCCAGCGTGTTAAGAAGTTGGTGGTCTTTGCCCACCATGGCTGTGAGGGGCGCCTGAAGCCGGGGAGGAGGGTTACACCACAGGCGGAGGGAGCCCGGCTCCCAGAATGGCCATGTGGAGGGCGGCCAGCAGCCGACTGAAATAGCCATATAGGATTGCTAAGTGAATGGGAGACGGATGGGTTAAGCCACTGAAATTTGGAAGCTTATTTTCTATTCGTTTTGGAAGTGGGTGCAGGTGTGATAAAAACCTACAACTACAGCCTCGTTCTGGCGGTATGCTGATAGATGGTGAGGCTGGCGCTGCAGGCCAGAGGCCTGGTGAGGCCCCTTAAGCCCTGGCAGAACGTTTGGCAAAACTGTCGCCCTCAGTGTCGTGGAAGGCAGGCCTCCTTGTCACGGAGCCTCTGGCTGCAGGGGAGTCTTCGGGAAGGCCCAAGATGTTAGCGTTCGCTGGCCGCCACGGCCGTCGCCAGGGAGACGTTACAAGCAGAAGGTGAGTTCGGATGATAGCTGGTGGGTTTCAAGTAGAAATGGAAGAAAAACCCAGGTGAGGCATCAGAACTTTACGGGATTGGAAGAAATTGCTTCTGGATCCTAAAAGGTAAGAGAGAAGACTGAAAAATAGTTTGGATTACGAAGACTTCTCTGTTGACCAAAATGAGTCACTCTGTGCCAGCCCGGGCTGAGCGCTTTCCTGCCCGTGTCTCAGAGGGTCTCAAGGTGGAGGCTGGTGGGTGGGGGGAGGTGCAGACCAGCAGGGAACACAGTGTGTAAGACCCCTGCCGCTGCTTCCTGGGACCCGGAAGGCCCACGTCTGCGATCCTCCGTGGGCTTTGCTCAGGGAGGGCCAGGACACCCAGCCTAAGAGGTCCCAGAGAGCCCAAGCCTAGCGTCCCCATTGGACCCCAAACCTACACAAGTAGGGCTCCTTTCCCCCGCACAACTTCAGATGTGGCCATGGAGGTGATGGGCCCAGCAAGGTCCCTGAGGTGGAGGCAGGGGCCGACCACACCCATCTGGGGTTCCCAGGCCTCTGGGCAGTGGGAGGCACATCTGGGCCCTGATGGGGCTTTGTATTGCCTGAGAGCCTGGGGCCTGAGCTGCACGCAGTGAGCTGGGACTTGGGTGATGAAGTTAGGGTCATACGTGTGATCCAGGGCCAGAGGTTGTGGCGGAAATGACCAGTTGTCCCCATGCCTGTGTGTCCCCATCCACACGTTACTGCGTCCTCAGACGTGGCTGCTGGCCAGGGGCTGCATGTCCCGCCCCGTCCGCTACCTAGACGTGTCCATGCTTCTGGTTTTTGCCATTTGGATTTGAGCGTAAACGGTGCAATGCTGTCTGCACTGACTGAGGTGGGAATGAACACCGGTCTTCTCCGTCTTGTTGTAGTTGTTGGCTGGAAGAAGAGGAGCCTGGGGCCCAAGGGGACGTCAGAGCCACAAGGGGAACATTACTGTCAGGACACTGGGGAGCCGCAGTGAGGTCACGGCCAAGGATAGCACTATCAGGCCTGTGCTTCGAAAAGGTCAGGGCGGCGCTGGCACCAGGCACCCGAGGCCACAGGAGCGGAGGCTTAGGGTTAGGAGGTCATCGTGTGCACAGCAGCTTTTGTTGTTAAGGTTGTACGAAAGGAAACGCGGCCCTGCCTTCCCAGGGGACTGTTCATCTAGGCGTCACCTTAAGCAGGTTCGAAATAATCCAAGTGGCATCTTCGGGCACAGAGCACCCCCGCCCGACCTCAGCCCCCTGTGTGATGTGAGTGGACGGGGCCTTCCGGTCCCCAGCCTCTCAGGGCCAGGGCAGACGCGTGGAAGCTGGCTGAGGACAGTCTAAGGGCCTTGCCTGTCCCGCCTCTGACCCTGGGGCGACTGTCCTCTCAGGAGCCACCTTCCCCCAGGTGTGAGCCGCCCGACTCCTTGCCCTCCCAGCCCTGCGCCCCGTCGGCCACGCCGCTCCTCCCTGCCCTGCCACTGGCTCAGTTTTGTCTCAGGATCCGGTCCCGAGGCCACCATCCCGCCCTCCCCAGCTGCACAGAAAGCCCGCCCTCCAGACACAGCCCTCAGCCAACGCCTTTGTGCTGGAAGCACGTGGAGACTCTGGATAAAGACCTGGTGCCGGAGGGTCAGTGGGGGCAGGACTTGAGGTGGGTGCCCTGTGGGTCCGAGGACCGAGAAGCTGCCAGGGAGCCAGCAGCAGCACACGCCCCATCGTAGGTGGTCGTGGTTAAGAAGGAAGGAACAGCTATTCTTCCTTACGACCGCGCGTGCTGTTTTTCCAAATGGCTACTACTTGTTAGGACATGAACACGCATCAAGTTGTTTGGACCTGGCCTCTTGATAAAGGGAATGATTTGCTGTTTTGGGGGGCCTAAGGGTGCCGTGAAAATTCACTGCGTACCGAGGGCTGTAGGCAGAGGACATTTGAGACCCTCTACCGAAGGACGGGGCGGGGATGGGGGGACCCAGGTCCGAGCGTCTGGGAGTGGTGACCCTCCCCCACAGCCCGAGCTGCTCTGAGGGCCACGGCGCAGCGGGGTCTGGGAGGGCCGAGTGCCAGGGGCTGCAGGGGTGAGGTGGATCCACCGAGGACCAGGGAGGCTGCAGCCCCGCTCTCTGTCCACACCCGCACTTCCGCAGGAAGGCGGCCCAGGGAGCTGCGGCTGTGCCAGTGCCACCGGACACCGCGTCTGGCCTGGGACAGTGGCCACGTGCAGTCCCTCCATCTGATCCCCTGGCCGCCGGGCTCCCTCCCCTCAGGTGCTCGGGCTCAGCTGATCAGCTGTCTCATCAGTCAGCGCTGGGCTAGGACACATGAGAGGTGTTTGAGAAGGAGGAACACTTTCCGAGAGAGACGGATCATCTGCCCGGAGAAGGCAGTGCGGAGCATCGCTGCCCCTGGGAAGGAGTAACTTTTGGAAAGAGACCTGGGCGCGGGGGCCCGAATCCCAGACCAACAGCACAGAAGGTGCTGGCCCTCCAGCAGGTCTTCCAAAGGCCATGATGAGCCATGCAGGGGTTCAGCATCGCCCTCACCAAGCATTTTCTTCTTTCTAACAATAAAAAGGCCGGCTCATGACCAAGTGCTATGTGCTTTATGTGGATGGGAATTGCCAGGAGGGACGGCTGCCTCTTGGGAGCTTTGGCACAGCTGGGGGCATGTCCACACCCATTTTGCTGCGGGATTGACTCTGGGTCGTGAACCTCTGCGGTTTTTTTGGTGGAGATATTTGACTCTTGAAATGCTTGGGGATGGGATTTTGGTAAACTTTGAGATGATAAAAATTGGAATAGGTTCAATTATGTATAAGTCCATCAGCAACAATCATATTAAAACAGTGAAAATGGGCCAAATTCTTCCACGCAAGCCAGTCTGGTGTTATAATTAAAAATCCAAACCCAAACCAGACCAAAAAAATAAACTGGAGACTGAAAGGCCATGCTGATAATTTACAAATAAAATTTGCCAGGTAAACGAGACCATCGTGAACAAGAGATCACATGGACCACAAAGTAGCTCACTAATTTGTTAAATATTTATACTGAGAAGAAACGATAACTTTTGGTTTGTCAACGAAGGTACGAGTTATATTAAATGGTTTTGTCATAAATATAAATCCCTAGAAGCACTTATCTGAATTCCCCTAAAATGAGGAGGTCATTCATCACAATTCACGAGTTCATTCAAATTGCTAAACGCAAATATCTCCATCCTCACCCCCGAGAAAACCCTCCTAAATGAGCGGTTGTTTCTGTGACTGCTGACAAGCGGGATGGAAGCTCGGGAATGTTGGTTTGCTGTGCTCAGTGCTAAACACACACTGAGTAGTGTGGGGTCTGTAAGATGGATGCCGTTTACCTGTTCAGATCACGGGCCAGTCAGGATCCTAGGGTGTGGGAGAGTTCTCTTCCCAGCCTATCCTGATGGCTCGTGTGCAGAAAGGCCTCTCTCAGCTGACAGCACAGACAGATCCATCTCCCACATCCCCCAAGTCTTTCCAGGAGCCCCCAGGACGGGCGGGGTGGTGGTGGTGAGACAGGTGGCTCCCCCGGGATGGCAGGGGAGGCGACTGTCACATCCGTGACCTCTGTGTCCTTCACTGCCCCTCCCCCCGCCATTACTCTCTGGACATTTATCTGCAATCATGCTTGCCTTCTGCACGCCTGCATCATTTTACCTTCACACTCACATGTCTAATTTCTACTTCTTGTTGTCAGTGTGTGTGTGCGCACGTGTGCGTGCCTGTTTATCTCTTAAAAGAATATCTCCATGAGAGAGCAGTTTCTTGACAACTGCTTTCTGATCCAGGAGATCCTCCGCTTTTTGAAAATCAGTGACGCCAGAGCCAAAGACAATGACCCACTTCCTGCCACCACGCACTCGCCTGATGCTGGCCTCGTGCGGCGTCCGGGAGCTGGCCACCGGCTCCGCCGTCTGACAGCTGCGCTATCTGAGCGGGGACAGGATAGTCTGGGACGTCCCGGAGACACAGTCTTGCCGATGGAGAATTTACATCTTAACAACGTCACCGGCTTCTGTATCCACTGCGCACTTTCCGTCACATCGACCTCCCTGGTGAGGATGGGAAACGGGGTGGGGAGGGGGAGAGAGCCCCAGAAACAACTTTTGGCTAAACCTGCATTTTGTAGCAAAGACTCGGACTGGACTTCTGCTCTTGTCCAAAAAAGAAACCGCTACATTCTTGGTTGACATTCATTGGAAGGTGAGGATTGAGGGTTAAATTAAATTAAAAACTAAACTATAAAGTTAATTTACATTTAAAAACCGCGAAGCTGTCGTTTTGCCCGGAGATAACCAGCGCTGGGAGGCGCCCTTTCTCAGCTGACCGCAGTAGCCAGGTTTCCAGGAGGCAGGGTCACCGCAGACGGGCGCCCAGCAGCTCGGAAGCACATCGCGCCCCTAGGTCCTGTGGGCAGGTGGGCGACGGGGACCCTCCCCAGGGCCTGCTCTCCTGTGTCACGGGCCAGGTGAGCACCTGATCGCATCCTTTTGTGAAACAAAGCACAGTGAGTTCCTCGTCGTACCTGCACGGAGGGTGGTGGCTGAGGAAGGTAAGTAGGGACCATGGGGGCCCCCGTCAGCCCCTCCCGACCGAGGTCCCTGCTCTGCTTGAGGCCCCGTCCACCGGCTTCGTGCTCACTCTAACTTCGGCCTTATCCACAAAGACAGGAGGATGAACCCTGCAACCTGAACAAGTAAAGATTTGTTTACAAGGTGGTGACAAGGTTTTGAGAGTTCTGTTTGGTTTCTGGGCAGGGAGGAAGTCTTGGGGGTTCTGGTCCTGAGTCCCAGAAGCATCTCCTGAGCGCATTGCAGGTCACGTCAGCTAAATCCCAGACTGTTGGTAACTTGAGGCCAACAGCGGGTCCTTCTCCATCGAATACCTGAAATCTGCTTGTGGAGCCAATCACATCTCTCAGAAGTGCCCCAGAGGTGGGCACCTCACCAGCCTCCCAAACTCCCCAGCTCTCTGGGTATTTTTGGTTGTGCTAAGAACCAAATCTCCTCTCCCCAAACGTGCACTGTGGTACCCACCGAGGGGCTCGGCACCAGAAGGACCACACTCCGTTAAGATGGAGCCGCTCGCCAGGTAATCTGTTTACCTGTGCAGTGCTGGAAATGGGACCTGGGCATTGCAGTGCTTAACAGACTCAAATATCCTCACACTAACTGGCTGGGGTATCGTTCCATTCAATTCAAATGACGGTGCTCTGATGGGTCTGGAAGTGTTTCCTAATGGATTTTGCAGCACGGATGTATTTCACGTGTCATGAAGAAATGCTAGAAGCAACCAAAGGGGCCGAGGAATAAGAATAAAATAAAAGGAACTTCATGATCATTGTGAGAAATGTATGGAGAGCAGCTGGCCTGGAATTCTAGAACGTGGACCCGGCTGGAACCAGCCAACGAGACGCGTGCACTTCCCTTCCCGCGCTTGTGAATCGCTGTTGCTGCGTGTTCCAGTGTTTACACCTTAGCGCGGAAACCGTGCAAAGCTGTGATCAAAAATGACGTTGCTGTTAATTGGAAATGCCCCTCTAAGCCTGGAGAAATTAGTCTCAGGGCGAAGAAGGAGGGAAGGTCTGCCGCAAGAGGTCAGCTACTCTGTGATTTGGAAAAAGGGCGTCTCCGCTGACCTGGAGGTTTATTCAGGACTCACAGCCCGACGACAGAAGGAGAAAGAACAGGTTCCTTTCAGGTTGCTCTGTACGTTGACACACATATAATTTAACTATTTATCCACTGGGAGAGGCTGCAGTGGGGGGCCCACCGGTGCCAACGGGACCCGTCCTGGTGGCGGAGTCCTGCTGACTCTGGCTGCTTTATGTCCCCGACTGAATAACACACAGCCCTCTTCTCGAGAGACCCCCACTACGATTTCAAAACACATCCGTTTCAATTAACTCTGAGGAAAAAAACGTGATCACTAATTCTGGGCTGTAGTTACTTATTGTGGAGCTGGCTGCTTTGAATTTGAAAAGGGTTTGATGGAGACTTAACCAAATGACACAAAATAATGGAAGGTTTTTTAAAAAAAATTATACCTGGAGTGATACAATTGCCAAATAATGTGCTTTTTGGCTCCTAAAATAAATTACGCCAGAACCTGTGCACTGGAGAAAATCTACAACACAGTGGTGAGTATGACATGGACCAAATCGGTCTCCAAGAGTAAAAGGCGGCTGTTTTTGTTGATGCGCCTTTATTTATTTTAGCTATTCGAATGCAGATCTTATCATTGGTTTATCACCGACGCAGTCAACCGCCAGCAGGCCCCTCCTTAGAGGTGTGCTTGGGAGGGGTGGGGCCCCTTGGGGGTCCCATGCACTCAGAAGCGCTGGGGTCCCGGAAGCAGGGCGAGTTGGTAGGCTGGTCAAGTCCGGGGTCGTCTGTTTCTTCAGGATCCTGCTGTCACTTTGCCCAGCACCGGTCATTTCTAATCCTGTGTCTTGTTTTCACAATTCCTGAAAAGAGTCAGAGTAGGTACAGCCCTTGTTAGTTGTGGTTGATCGTGACTCATCAGGAAGCTGTACTTGCATTAGACTTGTGTGTGTATATACAGCCCAAGAGGTCCAGAGTTTCCAAGTTAGTTTCACTCACGATTTAAAGTTTGGACAACGTGAGCTTTCCTCAGAGAGACATGAAGAAAAGGACATTCTGTCAGATACTGGAAGGCTGAGGCGGGTGGATTCTCTTCACTGTTTGGAGAGGCAGTGAGGCTGCCTGGCGTCAGCCTCTGTGGACGGGGTTCCTCACGCTGGCAGCCTCCCGACCCGGCCTCTGCACTGTCCCCCCACGGACTCTGGGTGCCATGACCATCAGGGTGACTGGCAGACAGAAGGGGTCATGGGGTGAGAGGGGGGCCAGCAAGGGGGTGTCCTCTCCCTCCGCCTTCATTCTGGGCGGGCCTCAAGCTCTGGGTCCAGGTGGGGCTCCTGAAAGACCCAGGTGACCCTTCGGGCCACTTCCCACGGGTGCCGGTTTGGGGATGTCTAGGTGATGGATGGGGATGCCCGGCCTGACAGGTGGATGCCCAGCCAGGTGCTGAGGCCGACTCTGGAAATCTGAGACACGTGCTGCTGTAAAGTTGTCCCTGGGGAGTGTCTGAAAGGAGAGAGAGGAGGAGGGAAACCCTAGCGGGACCCACGGGTTGGGTTCTCTTAGGCTCCGTGCCTCTCACACTGGGGGTCACTCGGGCCCAGATGTCATCTCTGTGGAGAAAAAGTTCTAAATTATCGGTTGAGTTTTCAGCGACAGGATTCCTTTTTCGTTTTAGATAATTTGTTGCTGGTGTAGGTACTTGCTCTGCAGTTTGGTCCCTCAGGGCTGCTTACCGAGACCGTGGACGATCTTAAAGGGTAGGTGACCTCCTGGGAGTGTCAACTAACTCACCGTAGAGTTTGATAAAACAAGTGACAAAGAGCCATCCCTCCTCCCCTCCAAACACACACTGGGGGAAGACGGCCCCTGTCTGGGGATGTCCTTAGACTTGTTTCAAGCCTGTGCTCCGCACACGGCGGGACGGGGCGGGGCAGAGCCCTCGGCCCCGGGGAGTGGGCGGGGGGACAGGGGCCTGGGAGGACAGTGGGAAGGCAGCGGCTGGGGCCCTGCAGTGACCCGATGCTGCCCAGAGGAACAGCTTGACCAGAGTGCTGGAGTGGTCAGCCGCCCGGAAACGCTTCTGTTTTATGGAAACACACCACCAGCTTGGAGTGAAAGAACCCAGCCTCTTGCGGGCACTGGGAAGGCGGTCCTGTTTGTTACACCCAGCAGCTACCTCCTGTTGGGAAAGGCAGAGGGGACCTCTGACTCCCATCTTGAGGATCCTGGGGGTGGCCTCTGGGTCATGAACCACAGAAGCTTCCCCTCCCCTGGTCCCCTCTTGCAGCAAAATAATACTTAAAAAAAAAAAAGCCCAATTCCCAATAGATAAATAGTAATTACAATGATGATTGCATAAGCCTAATAAATACTGAACGGTTTTTCAGCGCAGGAAGCTCGGGAAGCTTGCCTTTTACAAAGCGAGGAGCACAACCCCAGCAGCTGTCTTACTTTTCTTTTAAAGTAATATTTTCATGCCTATGAGCGATTTGCTGTTTAAAAGGACTGATAAGCACAGTTGTTCCTGCCCCACGCGCCTTCCCGGGGCTGACACACTAGCCCAGCGCCATCCTGTAACCGTTAAATCTACCTGCTTCCCCAGTTTACTGATGTGGCCTTATTAACTCAGCTCTGTGTACCCATATGGGAGAAGGTGACTGACCAGATGTTCTGATTTTTAAAAGATCTGTCGGGGTCACAGCAATTTCCACTGGGAGATTGAATTGTCCCAGATTTTCCTGCTGAGAATCAAGAGGTACAACTTGATAGCAAAGTGGAGCTGTTCAGTTACCTGGAAGCCTGGGAGGGGCAGGCGGGAGGGAAAAGTCCCCAGAGCTGAGCTGAGCACAGACTGACACATGAAAGATGATGGATGGCATTTCTTTTTTTATTTTTTATTTTTTTTGCGGTATGCGGGCCTCTCACTGCTGTGGCCTCTCCCGTTGCAGAGCACAGGCTCCGGACGCACAGGCTCAGCGGCCATGGCTCACGGGCCCAGCCACTCCACGGCATGTGGGATCTTCCCGGACCGGGGCACGAACCCGTGTCCCCTGCATCGGCAGGTGGACTCCCAGCCACTGCACCACTAGGGAAGCCCAATGGATGGCATTTCTGATGCCATTTGCTGTCGAATGGTAGAGCCCTCCTAAGGATGGTCCAGAGCCAGAAAGTCGGGAAGGGGGAATGTCTGTGTCCCCTGGGGCGGGGCTCGCACTCTCCTCCTGGGTAGGGTGGGGTTCCCTCCCCTGGGGTCTGAGACCGGAGAAGAAGGAGGGAGGGGCGCTGTGAGCCGTGACGTGCCCTCCTGCAAACCCACTGGGTGCAGAAGTGAGCCCCATGTCGTGCAATGTAAATCACGTCCATAGAACGAGAGGGTCTCTACCTCCTGAATATGGACCGGAGGCTCTGCATGGCCCCAGGTAAAGCCAGGATCAACAGTCCCATCGACCAGACGGCCCCTCTCCCCCACCTGCCATGTTCCCTCCTGACAACAAAGGCTGCTTGCTTAGTTACCCGAAGACTTGTTATAATATTTTGCTTTCTAAAGAGATTTGGAAGCCACCTGCCAAGACTTTGGCATTTTCTCTGCAACAAAGCGCTTCAGGCCCGGTGCTGGAGCTCACGGTTCTGCTCCCGCCGTGGCCAGGAGATGGGTCAGCAAGCACGGGATCCGGGCAGAAATGATGATCGATTTAATCACATAATCAGCAGCCCACACTTCAGGCTAAGATAGCAAATCCATAACAGCCTCCCGCATACCCACCTTACAAATTCCCCCGCAAACACGGCGTGCGCTCGGCAAACAAGCGAAGCGCAGGGTTGGCTTCACTCAGAGGCCGGCGGCTGTGCCTGGAGCTGAAATATGCTTGGAGTTAAATGCTATCAATCAGCCGTGAGATGCCTGTCTGCTAACGTAATGACATTGGCAGGAGGATTAGAGGATGCTTTCTTGCCATAATCTAGAAGCATCTTTCAGACAAAACTCTGCGGGAAATCAATTGCGTGCAAGGAGCTGCCTGAGAGGTTGTTGGGTGTCACATGGAAGGGACGTGGCCCTGTGGCCTTACCGTGGCCGCTTTATCTGGTGAGACCTGGGCCTTTGGTTCTGGTCACATCCAACACAGAATTGGTGCTCCCGATCCAAGTACGGGTGGAAACGGGCGTGAAGCCACCTCCTCAGGGCCGGTGAGCACCCTCGGGCCCTTCCTCCCATGCTGGGGCCGCAGAGCTCAGACCCCCCGATGTCCTCTGGCTGCCACTGCAGAGCCACTGTCAGCTCCAGGTGGCTGCAGTCTGGTCGCCACGGGGTGGCCGGGGTCACCGTGGGAGCACCTGCACTGCATGGGACGATCCCGGGCTCTGGTGGCTCCGCAGTGGTTCAGGAGGTCCCCAAGCTCCAGTGAGGATGGAGCAAGGGGAGCAGGGCTGGGACAGCGCCTGGTGACATGGGTGGGGACAGGCAGACGGTGCTTCCCCTGGTCTCCAGCACAGAGGCACATGCAGGGGGCTGAGAGACCTCGTCTAGGGGCACGTCCAGCCTTCACCCCAACTGAGCCGGTGTCAGGACCCAGAGAGCAGGGTCAGGAGCTTGATGGACAGGGGCTGGGGGTCACCTGCAGAGCAGGCAAGGAGGCCCTGGGGCCACGGGACGCAGGTTGCCAGGTCACAGGCTCATCAGTCACAGGTCACAGGCTCATAGGTCACAGGTCTTTCATCTCATAATGTTCATTACATTCCAAGATATTTCTTCTCTTTATCACCTGTTTTAAATTATTTCCTCTAAGTCTTACCTTCTCCCACATCTTCACACTCTGGGAACGATTCTTTGAGGGCTGTGGTGACTGCAGGGTGTTTGGGGGTGGGCAGCCTCAGTGGCAGGCCGGGGGTCTCCTGGGTGAGAGCGGGTCCTGGTCAGCGGCTGCGGCGCTCATGGTGCCGTCCCCACCTGGGCCCCGTGCGATGCCCATGGCGGCTGAACTACCCCTCCTTGTCTTGACCTCCACCATCCTTTCCAAGAGGAGCGTGAACACCGTAGGTGAAATGGACAACATGCTTTTGGAAAGTAGAGTTACGAGCAGAGGTGAGGCCAGCAGCTCTCGTGGAGGAGCTGATGCTCAGGGATGCGTCTGCTTTAGGACGGGTGGTGGCCCAGCTCCAGCCCCGGCTCAGGACCAGAGACCAGCACTTCTGATGCCGGGGTGACTCTGCCGACGCTTTCCCCCCCGGCCCACAGAGAAAGCCGCGCCTGCAGGGCCGCCCGTGGCACACGGAGCAGCAGGTGGGAGAGGGCGCCCCCCAGTCCCTGGGCTCCTGTCCCCCCTCCAGCTATCCTGGGGACACCTGCCCAGGAAGCTCTGCACAGAGGCCTCACCTGTGCGGGTTACCAGGGCAAAGACACAAAAGGAAAAAGGAGAACGAAGGCCGTCTGCTCTTCCTTCCCCAGGGCCTCAGCCAGAGCAAAGGTGAACCGTGTGAGTCCCTGCAGGCGTGGCCCGCCTTTCCCGGGAAACGGGCAGATGGGGCCTGGCCTACTGAGCCTCGGGCCTTATGATTCTCTTTCCACTTTGTCTGCTGTGGTCAAGCTCCTTCAGCAGAGCAGGCCTGGCAAACCCTCTGGTGGACGAGGATTTCTTCTCTGTTTGAAAAACACAGGAAGGGCCCAGGCAAACGGCCAAGTGTACGAGACCGAGCGCGTTCTGATGCGTCCGTGCCTGTGCGTTGTTATTTCTTCTCCTTCCTGAGGCCCAGACCCGTTCTATATAAATTGCTTATACACATATAAGTGATGTTATCTTGAAAAGCAGAAAAAAATACAGAAAACCACAACAGTGAATATAATAAGTTCTCAAAGCTGTATGACCCTAATAGGCAAATGCTAATGTTATTTCCCTTGCACTGTGGTTGTGGACGAATACTTTATTCTTACACGGAAATCTCTTCGTTTGGATTAAAAGTGATGACTTGACTTCTACCCTGTGACGGCAAGGGGCCTGAGGTACCACTGGGAGCCACACTTTGAAGTAGAAACAAAGTGATGTACGTGGGGACTCACATTTGGAAAAGGCTTTTCGCAGAGAAAATGTCCAGAGCACCCTCACCTGATGCCCAAGACGTAAGGCTTTAGGAGGACCCTGCGTGATGCCCTGGAAGGCTTCACCCTCTGAGGACCCACATCTCCACCACCGGCCCCTTGGACAAGGTGGTGAAAATCACCCAATTGGAACAGCAAAAAGAAAAAAATATTTTTTAAAATGTGGATAGTTTAAGGGGCCTCTGGGACAACATGGAGGGCACTAACACTGACATTGAAGGGGTCACGGAAGGAGAGGAGAGAGAGAAAGGGACAGAAAACCTATTTGAAGAAATAACGGCTGAAAAATTCCCTAACCTGGGGAAGAAAACAGATGTTCAAGTCCAGGAAGCACAGAGAGTCCCAAACAAAATTAACTAAAAAGATCCGTACTAAGACACATCATAATTAAAATGTCAAAAGTTAAAGATAAAAAGAGAATCTTAAAAGCAGCAAGAGAAAAACAACTAGCTATGTATTGGACAAGGGAACCCCCATTAGATTATCAGCTGATATTTCAGCAGAAGCTCTGCAGGTCAGAAGAAACAAGCACAAAGTGATGAAAGGAAAAAACCTACAACCAAGAATACTCTACCCAGCAAGGTTATCAATTAGAACTGAAGGAGAGATAAAGGGTTGCCCAGACAAGCAAAAGCTAAAGGAGTTCATCACCTCTAAGTTGCCCTTACAATAAATGTTCAGGGGACTTCTTTAAACAGAAAAGAAAAGGTCATAACTAGAAACAAAAAAAATCATGAAAGAAAAAAGTCTCACTGCTAAAGGCAAACATACAGTAAAGGTAGTGGATCAACCACCTGTAAAACTAGTATAAAAGTTAAAAGACAAAAGTAGTAAAATCACCTACATTTAAAATAATTAGTTAAGCAATACACACAACAAAAAGATGTAAAATATCATGTCCAAAACATAAAACGTGGGGGGAGAGTAGAAATGTTAGTGCTTTTAGAATGTGCTTGAATGTAAGTGATCATCAACTTAAAGCACATTGCTACATACATAGGTTGTTATATGTGAACTTCATGGTAACCACAAACCTCTATTATATAGACAAAAAATGAAGAGAAAGGAATACAAACATAACACTAAAGAGAGTCATCAAATCATAAGGGAAGAGAACAAGAGAGGAAGACAAAATGAGAGAACTATAAAAACAACCAGAAAACAATCAACAAAATGGCAATAAGTACATACCTATCAATAATTACTTTAAATGTCAATGGACCACGTGCTCAAATCAAAAGACAGAGAGTGGCTGAATGGTTACAAAACAAGACCCAAATCTATGTTGCCTGCAAGGGACTCACTTCAGAGCTAAAGCCATTGATGGGTGAATGGATAAAGAAGTGGCTTTTATACACCATGGAATATTACTCTGCCATAAACAATGAAATCTTGCCCTGTGCAACACCGCGGATGAAACTAGAGGGCATTATGCTCAGTGAATAAGTCAGAGTAAGACAAATGCTGTGTGATTTCACTTATACGTGGGATCTAAAAAACAAAATAAATGAACAAACAAAACAGAAAGAGATTCATAGATACAGAGAACAAACAGATTGTTGTAGGAGGGAAGGGGGTGGGGGGTTGGATGAAATAAGGGAAGGGGATTAAGAGGCGCAAACTTCCAGCTATGAAATAAACACGTCACAGGGATGTAACATATAAGTCACAGCTTAGGGAGTATAGTCAGGAATATTGTCATAACTTTGCATGGTGACATGGTAACCGGACTTAACCGTGGTGATCTCTTCATAATGCACAGAAATGTTGAATCACTATGTCGTGTACCCGAACATAATACAGTATCATATGTCAACTCTACTTCAGTAAAAAAGGGAAAACCAGTAAGCAGGACATTTCTGTACTGCCTTTGCCATTTCCTGGAATCCATAGTTATTTCTACATAAAATGTTTTAAAAAAACTAAACGCTCTCCCACCTGGTTTGTGTTTATTTTGCTTACTTAGGTCTACATAGGAAGCGGGACCTCAGGGTAGGAATGGTCATGGGGGGCTGAAGTTTGGGGGCCTCACTCAGACCCAGGCCTCCCCCAGCTTCACACTGGAGCACTTTCACGCTGTTCTAAACACACTTCTCAAGCGTAAGGATTTGGTGATGTAAGTATTTGAAAGCTACCGAGTTGGATTTTCTCTGAACGTGGCTGCCCTGGCCTGCCCGCTGAGTCCCGGTCTGGCCTCCTCATGTGTGGGATTTTGTGCTTTTCTCTTCATCGAGAACACAGGTGCATGGGCTGTGTTTCAGTCGGAAGGTCCTGACTTCATGTGCCGGCTCATCAAAGAGAGAAAGGACAGGTGCACATCAGAACGGGCCTGGGGGCGCCGGGAGTGGGGAGGAAAGGAAGATGCGGAGGAGGGAGAGCCTGCTCCGGGCTCCCGTTTATGAGGAAGTCTGTCTGGCGCGTGGATGGCTGGAGATGCATCTTGGAAGGTGTTTTTATTATTTGGAATTTGTTTCAGTCAATATACTTACTTCTCTGATCATTTTCTCCCATCCAAAAAAAAAAAAATTACGCTTATGAACAATTCTGCTTTATTGTGAGTTACTTTTATTCACAGATTATGTATGTGTTGCATAAGCTTATAGATCTTATAGGAGATTAACTAAATTTGCATGAAATGTCAAATCACCGACCAAAGAAAAATGAAGTTTGTATATTTTCACCCCACCCCGACCCCTTTCCAATGTCTTTGCCCAACTAGCTAACCTCATCCACACACCTCTGGAAACCGAACATGGAAACATCCATATGAAAATATTGTTCTTAATGGTGAAAGTTTTCTTTAAAGCAAACTTGTGTTAATAACATGGTTTCTTGCAGTCGTTTAAATACCCTGCGTCCTGGAGAAACAGAAAGGCTAAATTCATTAGGGATGAATTATTCACTTAAATCTTCAAAGCCAAAGCTTAGAAGAAGAAAAGCTCACCAAATGGAGAGTGCGGCACAGTGATGCATAACTTCATACCATTGTTTGTGTATTATTGCGGCTATTATAACTAATTGATGCACTAGCGGTTAATTAGTAGCCTGGATTCTCCAAACGTTGTGAAGGACAATTATGCTGTGCCGCTTTCGAAGGGCTCTGTGTTTGGGGGAGATATTTGGCTATACCTCTGTGAGCCATCCTCTGGTCACGCTGGTTTCCTCCTGGCGCCCGGCTAAGGCAGAGAAGGTAAACAAAAGGCGCCTAAATAACCTTGCAGTTGTCATACTCCACACTGTCCTCTGTTGACTTTGCCCAAATAAAACTCTATTTATGGCTTTTGTTTATTTAGTGGTGGGCAAAAGATAGAGTGAGTCGAAGGAGATACGGAAGCAGCAGACACCGCGGCAAAGGCGCGACATGCGGGACGGGTCTGAGCACTTGTCACTCGTCAGCGTGTCTGGTGGTCCCACCCCCAGAGCCAAGAACTCCAGTGGCAAATTCAAGGGACCCGCGGGGTGACGGCGTGGTTATGTGTTCACCCCACCGAGACCATGCGTTTCTCTGGACAGAGAAGACAGGTTTAGGGTTATCACATTGGTTCGGGGGTTCCTGTTTTATTCCACTTTGGCTTTGGTTTCCCAGCTTTTGTGCTTTTAGATCATGTGCACGTAACCAGCTTGATGGGGATGGAGAGGTCCCGTCTTAGGACGAGAGCTGTGTCTGCATACACCAGGGCAGCCGCAGACCCAGGATGGCATGAACGTGTCTTGCTCTTTTCATGCCAGTTTCAGAACAGTAAAGACAGCATGTGCATAGACCATCTTTAGGTTAAAGAACAGATTTTTCCTGGCTACGTCTTTTTCTGCTTCCCGCCTCGTGGTCTGGTTCTAGTTTCTGCGTACGCCGAGTGGTTGATACCACTGCAGGCCCCCGGGTTTCACGCCCTGTGACCAGAATACGACGCAGGTGTGAGACCACACGACTACACGACCTCCCGACATGGGGGGCGTGGCCCGTCTCCACCCGTCCTGAATAGAGACCGTAATGCCCCTTTACACGTGAAAGAGCTGAGACTCAGAAAGGTTAAAGGAGCCACAAGCAGGTTGTACTGGGCAGAACTGGGACTTAAATCCACGTCTTCGGCCTGTCTGGGCTCCCTTCTTACTAGTTGGTGTGGAAAATCCATTTGAGTCCAGAGCACATTTCATGTGAAGACTTTACCGATTCATACCTAGAGTTGCAGGAGCTAAATGACGACGTAAGAAA
Source organism: Mesoplodon densirostris (assembly GCF_025265405.1). Classification (NCBI taxonomy): domain Eukaryota; kingdom Metazoa; phylum Chordata; class Mammalia; order Artiodactyla; family Ziphiidae; genus Mesoplodon; species Mesoplodon densirostris. Next base: position 89,050,572 of record NC_082675.1, on the reverse strand, counting down.
AGCTACTGCTTCTGAACAGCTATTTCCTCTGAACAGCTCATTGGAGAAAAGAGCACCATCTGAATTAGACCTGACGTCTGGAAAATCTTTCTGGAGGAGGCACCATCTGAGCTATGCTTTGAAGGATGAGAAGGTGCTGGGTAATAATCTGGGGACAGGCCTCTGAGGCAGAGGGAACAGCATTGTGAAGGCCTTGAGGCCAGGAGGGAAGTTTATGTGGCTGAGCTAGAGGTGGGCAGGGGTCCGAGCAGGGGGCTTTCTGGGGGTTGAGTCGGGGGTGACATGTTGTCCTGAGGGGTATGGGGAGCCGCTGAGGGACCGCTGGCAGAGGATCGATTTCATGAAGTTGCACTTTCGATAGATGCTGATTGCAGAAGGACCGGAGGGCAGGGGCGCAGTCACTCAGGCACAAGCAGGTGTAAAACATGGCAGGGTTGTTGGGGGGGGTGGCCTGCGGGGCCTGCAGTCTGGTTGAGGGGGAGTGGGCCGGGGGGGGGGGAAGTCGCAGTGACCTTGGGTTCCTGGCCGGGACCCTGGGGTGCCCTTGCTGTTCACCAGGTGACCAGGCGTGGGTGGGCATGGGGCATCCGGCCGGTGAGAGAGCATGCAGGGTCTGCTGGGGGCCTTGGAAAGTGTGTTTGGGGGCCAGTCGCACAGAAGTAGTTAAAGCTCTGGATCTGGACGGTGTCTCTGGGGAGAGAGCATGGAATTTGGGACGCAGAGCAGCACTGATGCTCCAGGGCGGACGGGGGTGTGGCCTATGCTGGAGGGTGAGCAGGTGCCTGGGAGGTGGAGAGTTGGGAGGGGTAGCACCGGGGAAGTCACGGAGCAGGGTTAGGACAAGGAGGCTGGCTCCCTGGTGTAACGGAGGAGAAGAGGCAAGGGGGTGAGGATGGAAAAGCAAGGCTGAATTTGACAGTGGGACTGGAGGGAGGCTCCGGGGAGGATCCGGGCAGGGAGTGGGGTCGGGGCGTTGGGGGAGGCTGCCTGTCTAACTGGAGAGATCAGGTGTGTCTGAGAGCAGACGGAAAGGCAGGAGGGACAAGGATATGGGAGACAGGAGCAGGCCCGGGGCGGCCGAGGTCCTCAGAACAGGCCCGACGCTCATGGGGCGTCGGTGCCCAGAGGCTGAACCTAAAGTCACTGAGGAAGCACACGTCTGCCGCCCGGGGAGGGGATATCTGCCTGAGCGGGACACGGGGGCCTGCACTGATGCAGCCAGGCCTCCCCCATCCGTCCTCAGCCCGAGGGACCGAGCGGGCCGGACCTTTCCAAAAGTCTCTCCGCGGGCATTTGCCTGGATTCTGCTTGTGCTCAAATGCAATTTCATAGGATGCTTTTCCTCTTAATCAGCTTCCAGACTAAGCGGCTCTCAGGTAACAGGGGCTCATGTTCCCCGGGTGTGCAATCCAGGGTCCACCTGGACTGCATCCTCATACGGCAGCACTGGGCTGAGGCGCTGGGTGGACCCTGCTCCGGGGTGTCCATCCACCTGTCCTGGGAGAAGTGGGGCTGGCCTCTAGCCAGTAGCCAAAGAACTCTCCAGAATGAGGAGCCTGACTGTGGCCTGAGCTGCCCAGCACTCGTCCTGGTTGCTGTCCAGGGTCACTCACTGTCCAGGTCACTGAGTGTAAGAGGTCATGCTGTCAACCCCAGGACCCTGGTCTCTGAAGTGAGACCTGGGCCCCTTCACTGCCCAGGTCAGGCCCATCCCCTCATCCACCTCTGCCCGGAAGCTTCTCTGCTCCCACAAGGGCTGCTGGGGGCTAGGGAGGAGAGGGCTGCGGGTGTGCTTGGGTGTCTGAGGAGTGGAGACCTCATTTCTCCAGCAGCTATTCCTTCCGGGAGGGCAGCTTATTCACCCCGCCCCCTCCTCCTAAACAAACTAATCTGTGGCTGAACACCTGGGGGTCCTTCCCACCCGCTCACCTGTCCTGTGGGACCAGCCCCAGGTGAGCGCTCCGCTCCGGATCAGGTGGGGCCTTTCCCATGACTACTTGTCCCGGTGTCTGTAGACACTGTACGTGGTACGCGGTGTAAGAAGCGTGGCCACAGCCTGCTAAGCGGCCACACTCCTGAGCCAGGGGAACCTGCGGCTTCACTTTCCTGCTTGAGGCCATGCACATCTCCACTGGGTTGACCTCTGCATTCTCTAAGCCCGGCGAGGCCTGACAGCCATGCCCTCCAGGCCACAGTGCACGTGGCAGCCTGCGCGTGAGCGTCCTGGGTGCGGGGTCTGCTCCGCCGCGACCCAGTGAAAAGCACACACCTTCTTCCCTTCCAGGCCTGGGTGAAGCCGCTGTGAGGGCGCCTGCAGCACCGAGGCTGGGAGGCCGTAAAGTGTTTCTCAACAAGAAAAGAACAGATTCTGCCGAAAATGTACCTACCGAGATAATACAATTTCATCTGTAAAACCGTGGCTTTCTTCAGAAATCACCAGTGATATGATACAGCTAATTAAGGCATGCATGGCGTTAACAGTTTCATTAGAGGAGATAATATTGCACAAGAAAAATAAGAAATCATTATGATGAATGTCTCAACATTACATTACATGTTAATGAAGTGTAAATGATCTAATTATTTTTGAAAGAATACAGATTCGATTAAACTGTCGGAATTAAATTGGAAAGGACAGCCTATTGTACTTTTTATGTACAGACAAGTTAACGTTAATTAGGCACAATCTACAGGAACAAATGAGGCCCGACCCTCGGTGAACAATCACGGATCCATGGCTCAAGGCAGGTTTCATAAAGAATGATATTACGGAAAAATTGTAAGTCAATTAACTACAGCGCTGCAGCAGTGGGAGGGAAAACGAGGAGGCATCTCAGCTTCCCCTTTCATCCTGACTGGGTTTGTAGCAGAATCACTCTTCCAGTTTCGCTCCACCACTAATCTCATCAATTCCGATTCTGCCGATCCGAGCCAGCGATTGAGTTTCATCGTATCTCCCTGAAATGCTCCCCAGAGGCAGCGTAGCCTGGCTGGTAGCTTCCCGCCACAGGCTCGGGCCTTCAAAGGTGACTTTTTCGGCAGCCGCCCAACTAGGGTCTCGGAGCAGGACGCGGGTGTGCTGCTGTCATTGTCACGCTAACACACCACTGCTCGCCGCCGTTCCTTTTCTGGCTCACAGCTTGCTGAGCTGTGAGGTGACCATGTGAGTTCTCACCTCCATTGTCTGGTTCAAATCGATAGACTCAAAAAAAAAAAAAAAAAGAAAGAAAGAAAAAGAAAAAGGAGGAAGAAAGAAACCAAAGTAAAGCAAAAATCCGGAATCTGTGAAACTTCATCAGTGCACTATCAACAGAAACCTCTCTTTTCTCTTTTGGGAAAACAATGTAAAGAACTGACTATTCTGCATCTAGAGTAACTTCCACCTTGTTTTAAATTTTTGTAGATTCCAAATGTGAACCAAGATGAGTCCATGTTCTTATCAGATATGGCTGTTCGAAGCTAGAAGGGGTCTGGGTATTGGGACAGTTCTTGGACCTCAGTTTGGCCACAGCGGGATGCTGGCCTGTGCTGTCCAGTGTGATGCTCCAGACGGTGCGGGCGGGCCATGGGATGGCCAGCTGAGTCAGGGCGCTCCGGATACCACAGTTCAAGGCCGAGGCTGCCCCCAGGCCCACGAGGCAGGTTCCTTGGATCTTCCCGCCTAATATTCATGCCTGATTATGCAGTTGTCCTACTTTACTAAAACCTAACACACAAAAATATGATTAAAACCCTCCAGATGAGTTAAAGGATGATTATGTGCCAAGAGTGTTTCCTGCATCAAAGGATTTACTGCTGGGGTCCTGTTCATTCTTCTGGTTCATCAAAAATAAGAAACAGTTGGTGCAATAGCCCACGAGTGCATTCATTTCATAAAACAAGGCATGTAACCATTCCCTCCCCTTCCTCTTTCTCAGGAGGGTCCACCGGGGGCAGGACGGGAAGGTGGCCTGCTCTTTTGGTGTGCAGGAACAAGGCTATTCCTTTTTACACCCAGCTCAAAACTTTAAGGTAATTATTAATAATTAGAATTGAGTGAAAAACCCATACCAAGTGAGTTATTCTATGTAATTTGCCATTAACAATAGTTTCCTTTCTGAAACCTCAGGAATCAGAACAAGAGCGTCATACAGTCTTTTTGTTTTAATTTCTGGCAGCTGAAGGGACTAAGATTTAGAAAAACCCTATAGAGGGAACCACATGCTTAAGCATTACCAAAAATAAAAAAAGCACACACATCAACAACAACAAAAAGTAATTTGTAAAATGCATGGAATTTGGGGGTTTAAAATATATTTGGACTCTGCTCAAACAGAATGTTCACGAGAGGTGCTCACAGCAAGCTGGGTTTTTGTTTTAAAAATTCTTAGTATACGCTGACCAAATTTCATCCTCAAGAATATTCCTGGGAGAAAGCAGCCAGGGCGGTGGAGCCTTTGGTTTCTGGGACACTGATGACTGCTGGGTCCCAGGTGATGACCAGTGGGTACTAGGTGATGACCAATAGGCCCAGGTGATGACCAGTAGGTACCAGTATGACTGATAGGCCCCAGGTGATGACCAGTAGGCACCAGGTGATGACCCATAGTTCACGGGTGATGACCAGTAGGTCCCAGGTGATGACTGCAGGTTGGCACCAGGTGAGGATGGCCCTGAAGAAGAGGCCATAGTAGCCGTGGTGCCTCTTGCTTGTGGTCACAGGGTCTGCAGCTTAGGGTCCAGGGCTTCAGCTGGGAGCTCAGAGGGCACAGAGGCTGGGGACCCAGGCGGCCCTGACACCACAAGCTGTGTGCCGAATTCATTTTCCTTCAGCTGAAATCCTTTTCCTTCAATGTGAGTCCATCTCTATGCTGCCCAGTCCATGAATCTGAGTCGGGAACCCATCACACCCCCTGTTTATTGGAGCCACACCTGGAGCAGGAATCGCATACTTTCCTTCTATTCTTTGTGGATTGTACTTAGAAAATTAAATTCCCTGCACAGGAGTATCTGTGAAAGATTAGAAAATGCTAGAATTCATATTTAAAATTACTATCTTCTGAGAAAAGAACTATTTGAAGACGAAATATGCTTTGAAGCAGTAATTAGTGGACACTGGTTGGAGTATATTACACAATGACCATCTTTGCCTGTCTAGAGAGCATCATTCTAGAACCCTTATTTTAGAAATTGTATTAATTGAGCTTTGCAATCCAGGGTAATACCCATGGAAAACCCTCGAAAATAACTACCAAGCTGGCAAATAAACAATGCAATAGAACCACGTGTGCCAAGATATATAATCTATGTAGTAAAATGTAAAATATAGTATTTTGCCAGTAGCTAATAATGCATTAACAATTATTCTCTTGTTCCTCCCAGTGGATTCATAGTATAATCAATTTCAGGTAATATTTATTAGGCTCATATCCTGTATATCAACGAGTCAACTAGGTTTTGCAAATTTCTCACAGAGGAGAAAAATATAATATTCAATAGTATTTAAAAAAGTAAAATTCTGTTGAACTGAGTTTCAAAGGCAGTGGGGGTCTTGGGGATAAGAAATACATCTTTGCATCCTTACCTTGGGGTACCATGTCCCACATCACTGAGATCCAGACCCTTTAATTACAAATACCGGATTGAGTCAGGAGGTTACTACAGCATAATCCTCAGATGAACACAGCTAATGTCAGTGTTAGTAACGTGGTCACTCAGAAACTATTTGTAGAACACAGAGTGTCAGACATATTGTGCACTAATGCTACATGATGAAAGATTAATAACAGCAAAAAAGAAAAAGAAAATCTGTTACCGCCAAACTTCACAACCAGGTTGCCAAGATGGGAGTGGGGGGACCCCGCAGGAGGAAGGGGGCTTGCCAGGCAGAGATGGCTGACAAAGAGAAGCCGTAATTTGTTTCCCTGTTTTTTTTCCTGCATTATAGACATGCTTTTTTGTTCTGTTTAAATTGATTTTTCAATTTGATCTCAAGCCAGACCACATGTGACCTGATGAAGTCTCAGCCTTCCCGAGCCCGGATCTTAATCTCTTGTCTGGAGTAGTTAGCACAGCCCGCGTCTCATGCCTGGGCGCCGAGCAGACCAGCAGACTCTTCTGACCAGGGCTTTAAACAAGCCAATTAGGTGTCATCTGCTTGTGAACATGGTGTCAAGGAGCAGGAAAAGCAGCAGCCCTGTCCCCAAACCCCATGGAGCCAGCAGGATCTCAGCCAAGCCAGCCCCCCACCCTTTGCCTGTGACCTCGACCTTGCGGGCTGCGCCATCGGATTCTGCCCTCTGGGTGCAAACAGTCAGGAGCTGGAACTCAGCAGGTGCAAACAGTCAGATTTAAGCTTCCTCGCACATGGAGCAGGGCTGGTGGAGAAGTGATGCCGGACGTTTCGAGAGCAGACGCTGCGGAAGAGAGGCCTGGATCAGCCCAGTGATGGGAAGAACACCTTCTAGATGCAGAACTTGGCAATAAAAGCCCCGTGAGCCCAGTTGTCTTGAGGGGTTCTGCTGCTTTAAAGGGTAACTTAGACGGTAGATGTTAACCCCTCTTGATGTCATGGTGGTTGCAGATGGACGCAGATGCAGGTATTCAATGGGTAAAATATTGCGTCAACCTTACAACAACCTTAGGTCAACGTGGATAACGAGCAAGACTCACAAGCTCTGGGCTGCCCCTTGAGATCTTTCCCTTCCCCGGAAGCCTGTGTTTTGCCAGGGTGTCCTCCCTTATAAGCAAACATGCAGTATCTTTATCTTTTCCAAGGTGTTTGCTAAAGCTTTTCCTCCTCACCTCTTTTTATATATATATATATATAAAGAAACAGTTCAGATTATATACTCTGGTCATAATGCAATAAAGCTAGAAATTAGTCACAAAATCATAACACATATTATCCACAAAAATCATAAGATAAGATAAACAGACAAAAGTCTCACTACTTAGAAAATTAAAATTAAAAAACAATTAAAAATAATTAAAAACAACTCAGGTAAAAAAGGGAATAAAAACTGAAATCTCAGAATCTCTCAGAAATAATGACTATAAAAATGATACGTTAGAAGTGATGGGATATAGCTACAGCAGTGCTCAGAGGAAAATTCATAATCTTAAATAATTATACCATACAAATAAATAAGAAAGATTAAAATAAATTAAGTACTTAACATAAAATTTAGAAAAATTAGCACTTATGTAAATTTTAGGGAAGCAAAAGGAATAAATTAAAGATAAGAGTAGTTATCAATAAATTTTAAACCAGAAAATCAGTAAATATTTTAAAAGGTTGCTCTTTTGGAGAAAAAGTAAAAAAGGTAAAAATGACTTATAATCTCTTCCCATCACCCTCGCCAACCCTGCTCCAGGAGAAGATGAACAGACATATGGCTCATAGAGAAAAGATGCAAAGACTCAGAATTCAACTGCTCAACTCCATGCAAATCAGTTTGACAGCTTGAATGAAATGTATGAGCTTTCTAGAAATATGAATTACCAACACTGAGTCTAGAAGGTATAGAAAATATAAATGAACCAATTGATAGAGAAAACATAGAGAAACAGAACAAATATGCCAGACCTGGTTTCACAGGAAATTCTCTTAAACCTTTAATGAATACATGTTGGCAACACTACTTAGTTGTGTCATAGTGTGTGGGAATACAAGGTATACTCTCAGATTCTTTTCATGGATTAAAAATTGATAGCAAGGGGCTTCCCTGGTGGTGCAGTGGTTAAGAATCCGCCTGCCAATGCAGGGGACAGGGGTTCGAGCCCTGTTTCAGGAAGATCCCACATGCCGTGGAGCAACTAAGCCCATGTGCCACGACTATGTGTGCCTAGAGCCCGTGCTCCACAACAAGAGAAGCCACTGCAGTGAGAAGCCCGCGCACCGCAATGAAGAGTAGCCCCTGCTCACCGCAACTAGAGAAAGCCTGCGCCCAGCAACCAGGACCTAACACAGCCAAAATAAATAAATAAAATAAATAAAGTAAAAAAAAATTGATAGCAAAATCAGACAAAAATAGCAGAATAAAAGAAACTTCAGATCAAGTCTCACTTATAAAAAGCAACAAATATTGCCAATGAAATATTAGAAAACAGAGTCTAGTAGCATATTAAAAAATAATGTAATTAACCAATGGAGATTTATTTCAGGAATCCAAAAATTCAATATTAGGGGTTCAATAATAACATATTTTAACATTATTCACTACATTAATAAAAATCTCCATAAGTGTTAAAAAAGTACTTGTTAATACATCTTTATAATATATATAACATCTACATAATATATACCAATTTCCATACATGATTTAAAACAGATAATTCTATATCTCCTTTATTGTGGGATCGGATACATATTTCGTTAGTGTTGGAACATAGGTTTTAAGTATGTGGCTCTGTGTGTAATGGGGAAACACAGGAAGCATTCCCATTAAGGCAGGAACAAAATGAGCCTGGGAAAGCAATTATCATCACTATTATTTAATACTCTGCTGGAGGCACCAGCTAATACAATTAAATGAGACAAGGAAACGAGTTCTGAAAATTTGAAAGAGTTAAAATTATCACCATTTTCAGAAATACGATTGTTTACTTGATAAATCCAAGAAAATAGATTGAAAGATTATTGCAAATAAGAGAATTTTGTGAGGTGGTTAGGAATAAAATATATAGAAATTAATGCTGCTCATATATACCAAAAACGCCCAGTTAGAATTATTGGAGGAAAGAGCCCATTTGCAGTTGCAACCATTAACATAAAAATACCAAGAGATAAACTTTAAAAATAAACTTTAAAAAACCCTCAAAATCTTATGTTTAAAAATTTAAAACATAGTGTGGAATACAAAAGAAGAATCAAACAATGGAAAAGCATCTCTACTTGGGAAGAGTCATCGTAAGGAATTACTTCTTCCTAAACTATCCTACAAATTTAATGCAATCTTAGTAACAGTCCCAACAGAACACACTGGGCAATTCCAAAATTATATTGAAAAATTAGCAGGGATACATGAAAAAATAAGTGCAATCTAGCACTGCTAGGTTTTAAATTTTACTGTTAGGTGGTGCTTGAATGATACTGGATAGTTAGGTGTTGTCAGTTACATAGAAGAGAGCATCCAGAAATAGTCTCAAGTTCACACTGCAATTTATTACATGCTAAAGACAGAGTACTCAATAAGAGATATTAGGACACTGGATAGCACTCTTTTAAAAATAAATTAATAAAATGGGACTCATACCTCTCACCAAAATAAATATCAAATGAACCAAAGATTTAAATTATAAATATAAAACTGTAAAAGTATTTAACATAAACTTCGTATTTTTCTCCCTGAATCTTGGGATGGGGAGGGTCTTTCTAAGTATGAAACCAAACCTGGAAGATATAAAAAAATAGATTAAGTAATTCGACTACATTAAAATAAAACATTTTTAATGAGAAATATAACACACAACAAAATCACAAGACAAATGACAAATTAGGGAAAATATTTGTAATTCATTTCACAGACACAAGGCTCATTTTCCTAGTAGGTGAAGATCACCTACAAATAAATTAAAAAAAAAAAGAACAACCCAGTAGAAAAATGTATAGGAAAGGTTTATATATAAGGAAATACAAATGGATCTTAGACCCAACCTCACTCATAACTAGAGAAATGCATTAAAACTACAGAGATTTTTTTCACCTATTAGATATGCAAAGACCAAACAAAATGGTAACATAATGGTTTGGCAAAAGAGTGTAGAGAAACAGGTGGGTTAATTCATTGTTGGTAATAATATAAATTGGTCCAATGTCTATCAATAGCGATTTGGTAATGTCTAATGAAATTACAAATTTGCATGTACGTTGCATATACTTTGACCCATTGACTACATCAGGAATTTACCACATACACATATTTAAACATGTGTGAAATGGTGTATGTGGATATTCATTGTGTCATTTTTAATAGAAAAAGATGAAAACTGTAAAAATGTCCATGAAGAGGAGGCTAGGGAAATAATTCATAGTACATCCATTTTTTGGAATACTCTCTCCAGGTGCTAAAAAAATCTCAATCAGATCTACATGGCCTCTCAGGGGAAGATCGCCAAGAAAACAAAAAAGCCAAAATACACATGGCATGCTATGTTAACTATTTTAGGAGAAAAACCCTTTTATGCATATTCTTGGGAGTATTATTCTCCATAAACTGGCAGCGGTGGCTTCTTCCAGCAAGAGGGCTGGGTGGGGAGAAAATTTACTTTCTGTACAGACCTGGTGGTATCATTGGATACTGTGAGCTTTTCAGTCCTGGGCAATAAAAATAAGTAATAACTTTGGGTTGTTGTGTGGAGCTCAGTGGACAATTCTGCTCACTTCGGGGGTACTTAGTGGTTCCTGTTGTGCTTTCTCTGTGAATATCTGCTTGAAGGTGATGATGTTTGAGGATGCAAGCTCAAACAAGAGTCTTCTTTATTTTTATTTTTTTAGTTAGAAATATTTTGTTTTATTTAATTAATTTATTTATCAGGGTCCTCTTTAAAAGTTCCTTAAGCCAGCTGAGAAGAATGTGGACATTTGTCAGGCATAATAGTTTCCGACAATGCACATGTTGCTAATAACTGATTCATAGCCGTCGCCATCCTAGGGAGGCTTGAGTCCTGGCTGTGAGCTCCTTGAGTAATCTGCCACTATCACAAAAGGTTTTCCCAAGTTGTCGTAGAAACAACGGACTTTCAGCTCAGGGTTCTGTTACTTCCTTTTGTAAAAAAAACGCGTAGGGTCGCTTGTCCCTTGGCACGTTCTTCTGGGTGGCGGTCCCTTGCAGGCCACAGCCCATCAGCTCTCACCATCACCTCCACACCTTCAGCCGTAGGGGAGCTGCACGTCGTGGGGTCTGGATAGTCTCATGACGTCTCCCTGAAAGTGAGGAGTGATTTCCCCATAAGGACAACTTTCAGAGGCAGATTCTGTTGATGTCTTTCTGTTGGCATGGTTGAGAAGCAGTTCCACCTGGAGGTCTGTGATGTTGGTCATAGACTTTGATCAGTTTTGCAGGGTGGCTGGATGTGCTCACACCCAGACCTCTGGTGGAGCTGACGACACTGGGTCCCTTAGAGGCAGGGGCTCAGCCATGGGCACTGGGTGTTTTTGACGCCAAAAGGAGGAGCCATTTGTATTGAGCAAAAAGCGAGAAAAAGACATGATGGTTGATATTGATTGAGTTCACACTATGTGCCACACAGCATGTAAGCAGTTTATCTCATTCAGCGTTCACAACAAGTCACGTTTTACCGATGAAGATGCCAAGGCCTAGAGGGGTTGGCCATACGGGCAGACTCAGGTTAACATGAGTCAGAGCTGGATTCAGACCCGGAGCCACAGTCCTAACTGCCGGGGCCTTGGCCTCCAGCCGGGGTGAGTGTCCTTCACGCCCCTCACACGGGGGTCAAATGCCCACCAGGGGTATGGTCTCTGCCCTCGGAGGACAAGTGTGGTGTCCACCGCCTTACCTAAGTGTCAGGATTGGCACCCATGCTCCAGAGACCCCCCACCCCAAGATGTATCTGTTCAGATTGGATGCTGCTTCTCTGCTAGGCAGTCCGCGTCCGGCTGCCAGGTGGACCTGTGCGGTGGTCACATCGCGACAGAGTGGCACCACCTATTCCTTTGGAACGGGGTCCTCCAGCTTCGTTCCAGAGCCCTGGGTTTGTCGGCAGTGCCCAGGGATGGCCTCCGAGGTGGGGCAGGTGAGCAGGGAAGACCCCACGTCTTCCCCCATTTCAGCCAGGTCAGCGGCGCTGGAGCTATTTTATGTATTAGAGCTCCGTTCAACTTTTCTTTAGGAAAAAATGTTCTTTTTAACCAAACTTCCAAAGTAATTTTGGGACCCACTGCCTTAGAGAGATGGGTTTTCACAGCAGGCTCCCCGGGTCCTGGTCAAAGGCTCGGGAAAGCTGGTGGCAAGTGATGTCGAGGGGCATGCTGTCGTCAGCGGGTCGAAGGGACGAGGTTCCCCGCTGAGGCCCGGTGCCGGGGACAGGGGGCGTGGCGGTGGGTGGGGCAGGGACCTGTCACGCTGCAGAGGAGCTGTGGGTGGGGCAACCCTGCCTCTCTCAGGGCGCTGGAGTGGAAGCGTCGCCGTATCACGCGTGGCGGATGGAGACGTCCACCTCCCAATCCCTGGGACCGTGGCTGTGTCACCTCACGTGTTGGAGACGGAGAATGACCCTGGACCGTCCAGGCAGGAGCAGTGTCATCATAAGGGGTAGGGAGCAGGGTCGCTGGTGTGCAGGCCCAGGAGCCACGGAACCGCCCCTGGAAGCCGGGAAGGACAGGGACCAGAGCCTCTGGAAGGAGCTGTCCTGCGGATGCCTTGGATCCAGCCCAGTGGGCCTGGTTTGGACTCGGCCTCCAGGCCTCTAAGAGGATATGTGTGTGTGGTTCTCAGCCTTTTGCTGGGGGCAGTTATTGCAGCAGGAGTGGGAAAGTAACCAATGCCTCAGGGCCGAACCCGACCCTTGGTTCTGGGGTGCGACCCGTCCCCCCAGGGTGCACATTGACGCCCATCAGGCGGGATCCCGGGGCTTGGGGGGTCGAGGAGGGCAGGGCTGCGGCTGCCCAGTTCTGTCCCGATGGTGATGCTCAGCAACTTTGGTGAAGAGACCTTAGACCGCTGCAAGGTTGTCTGCTGATTATCGACGCGCTCGGAGCGTTCGCGGGAAGGAGAGAAACACTGCTGCGTCCGCAGGGCTGAGTCCTCGGAATGTGATACAGTCTGTGACTTTGTTGTCCTCTGCTTGGCTGAGGTGGCGGATGGCCTCCAGGCGGCGGGCAGCCAGTTTCCTGCATCCTGCTGACCGTCCACACCAGGGCCCGCACCCGTGGCAGCACCTCTCTCCTCAAGGACAGAGATGCTCTTTCCCAGGTGAGGGACCCTGCCTGGCACCCATGGTGGGGACACTCTGCCACATTGCAGTCTGTGTGAGGGGTGAGAGTCCTCTGTCTGCGAGATGCTGATGCCTGAGGGGCGGCGTGATGTTGGTGATGCTTGGGTGACGCGGGCGGTGAGTGGCCTTGTCACAGGGAGGGTCCGTGCTCCTGGCTCACATGTGCACTTGAGACACACAGAAACCTGAGCAGCAGATGCCCAGGACTGAAGCTAATGGGCATCAGATTCTTCAGTGTGGACAGAAAATGGCCAGCTCTGGACTCAGCGGAATCCTGCCCTGGAAGCCATCCAGATGTCTCCCGTTTCCAGCCCCAGAAAGGCAGATACAATACCTGGGATCCACACCAGGGTCTCTGGGGATGGTCCCGAAAATGGCATGATAAAGCGGTTTCCCTCACACAGACAACACAAAGTGTCTTATTAGATCCTAGGAAGGAGGAGAAATGGTTGGGGGCACAAAGTGTCTTATTAGATCCTAGGAAGGAGAAATGGTTCTTGAAAGTGGATTTGAACTTCTTTCCCTTGTTAAGGTTTTCCTACAGAATCCGATCCATGTAACAGAAAAATGGATTTTGTGGGTTGACATCTCAGACCTTTGCAGCATTTGCGGTACGGTTATCCTCCTCTTCTTTCTGGCCTTTCAGCCTTCCACACAGCTGGAGGCCACCTGGGCTTCTGCAGGGCTGTTCTGTGGACTCAGATGAAGGTGAGGGAGGGGTTCACCTGCTCAAGGCTGGTTTGTATGAGACTCAGGAGCACGTGGACTTGAATACGGTGCAAATAGCAGCCCCGCCCATACCCCAAAGCCCCATCTCCAGGAGGAGACGCCCAGCAGGCACCGCTGAATTTACCTTCTTCGTTTCTCACTGACATTCCCAGAGGACAGTGACCTTGGCCTCTGTTTTGGAGGTGTTCATGCCACGCACGCGTTAAACCAGCACAATACGCATTGTCACATCCTTCACGGTGACTCTGGCCAAGCCCTTTGCTCCTTCACAGCAGACAATTTTACCTTTCAGGCGTATAAGATGTCCCCTCACTCCAGTCCCAGATGGGATGGTGGTTTTCCTTTCTGTTGTCTGTGTGAGGGAAACCGCTTTATCATGCCATTTTCGGGACCATCCCCAGAGACCCTGGTGTGGATCCCAGGTATTGTATCTGCCTTTCTGGGGCTGGAAACGGGAGACATCTGGATGGCTTCCAGGGCAGGATTCCGCTGAGTCCAGAGCTGGCCATTTTCTGGGGAGGCTCCGGTGCCTTTCAATACAAGCCCACAAAGCACCCCACGTTGTACCCCGCTTTATCTGATTGGCACTTCTCCTCACTACGGGACAGTTGGCTTGTGGGAGGTGTGGAGATGGGCCTCTTCCGGGTGACCCCAGGGGGACCGAATCCCCAAAGTACGTGGTGACAAACTTGGAAGACCTTGAGGTCAAACCCCAACTCTACCACTTTGGAGACCTCGGCTGGGCTCTCTGATCCGATGGGTGGACGGGAGCCTTTCGGAGTGTGGAAGAGGGTCAGTGAGATGAGGGCTTTGTGAGTCACGAACTGCTCTTTGGCAAATTGCAAAGTATGGTTACTCTTACGGCTGTGGTTGTCACTGCAATTATTTTGTCCGAGTCCTTCGACATGATGCACTCGTGTAACCTGGCATCACACCTAGGGCCTGTCGTGATGTTCACTTGGACTTTCTTTTCTGGGTCTGGGAGGTAGGGATCAGCCCATCCAGCTCTGTTCTGAGCTCACGTTGTGACCGCAGGCACAGCACTTGAGTTCTCATCTGTGACATGAGTTTTGACAAGATTATCTTCAGTATTCTCACCAGAGCTGAGGCTCTGTGTTTTCAACGACCCCGTAGGTGCTGAAGTTGAGGGACAGATGCAGAACTGAGCTGACAGCCCAGACCCACAAAGTACCCCCCTGTAACCCCGGACAAGCCGTCCTGTGGCAGAGGTGTGCTGGGGCCAAGGGCTCCATGGGCTCCTGAGAGCCCACCGTAAAGTGTTCAGGCTGAGACCCCGGAGGGCAAGGTGGGCACCCTGGGGCCAGAGGCACGGAGGACGTAGGCTCTGTGGGTGACTGAGGAACAGGCGCGTGTGGCGGCAGGTGCCCCCCGAAGTCTGTAAATATATAATATGTGGCTGTTCATGCACACACTGTGTAATACTGCAGTTATGTGTAATTTTTAATTAATTTTTATTGGAGTCCAGTTGCTTTACAGTGTTGTGTTAGTTTCTGCTGTACAGCAAGGTGAATCAGCTATACATACACATGTACCACTCTGTTTTAGATCTCCTTCCCATTTAGGTCACCACAGAGCACTAAGTAGAGTCCCCTGTGCTCTACAGTAGGTCTTTGTTGGTTATCTATCGTATATCGTCGTGTGTATGTGTTAATCCCAATCTCCCAATTCATGCCACCCCCCAGTTACATGCAATTTTATACACACATGTATTTTTGCCCCAAGAACTCCCCTGTGACAGGTGCACTGTAAATGGCTCACACCTGGGGAAGGTGGTTCTGGGCTGGTCTCTCTCCTGCGGCCCCGGGAGCTACACCAGCCTGAGTGTCTCCACTCTCCCCCTGCAAGAGAGCTTCAGCTCGAAGACGCTGTCCGTCTTTGATGCAAAGTGCCTCCACACTCGACCCTGGAGGGTGCTACGCTGAGTGGAATAAACCAGTTACAACATGACAACTACTGTCTGATCCCACTTGTATGAGGCCCCAGAGCAGTCAAATTCATCCAGGGGCTGGGGGAGGGGGTGGGAGTTACGGTTTAATGGGGACAGAGTCTCAGTCTGGAAAGAGGAGAAAAATTTTGGGGATGGAAGGTGGTGACGGCTGCACGACGATGCTGAACTGTATGCGTAAAAATGGTTAAAATGGTAAATTTTGTCATGTATATTTTTCTATGATTAAAAATAAAGTGAAAAAACAACAAACAGAAACCACATCCTGGGCTGCCCTCCTAAAATAATTGAATTGTAAATGGCGTTTAATGGCAGATCCTTATAACTACAGAATTTGGGGTGTGGAGGTGTCCCGGCCAGTGGTCTACACACACTGCGCTCACAATCCGTTTTCTGCAGTCTGCACTGGGATGTGCAGCCTGACTGATGAGACCAGAGTTCTCCTGGACCAGCTCTAACTGGCCTTCACCATTTGCCAAAAAGAAAAAAAAAAAAAGCTGCACTTAAAGACCTCTTGTAGGTGTTTTGCTAGAATGGACAATTTCAGGAAGCATGGTGACAGTGTGTAAAAAAGGTCCAAGTCTTCGTCTGGATTTATGGGGCGAGGAGAGGGCACTGCGGTGGATATGGCGGAATGAGGAGTTGATCGCCTTGGCCTCAGGGTAGGACTGCTCTCAAGGTGCCTGTTCTGTGGCCTCTGCAGAATGTCTACACAGTGTCCCTCAACCGGCCAGAGCTGCCTTATGAATGGGGTGTGGGTGGAACGCAAGAGAGTCAACAGTCTACGCGGCCACGCATAGGGCTTGTGTGCTTTTCTGTAGGGACGTCTTAGGAATTTTAATTTTTAAAAAAGCTCAGTTTTCTGGTGATTCTCAGGGAAACCACAGTTGCGTTATGAGTGTCCTAAGCTAGCCATCTCCCCGTGCAAAGATCTCATCAATGAAGAAGCAGATTCGTTTCCCGGGCTGACTTATCACGCTGTAATTTGGTAACCACAGTGACGGTAGGTCAAACACTCGGACAGGACAAGTACCGGAGAGGCTGGATTGGGCGCCGATCGTCAGGGAAAGTGCAGCTGGTTTCCTAGGAACTTCCCACCCTGGGGGCTGGGGGCTCATTGCAAATTTGGTCTAGTGTTAAAAATATAACTCCATAGGTCGGTGGAGCTCAAAGGCACCCCAAGCAAGAATTAGTCTGGATGGAGAAAGCAAAAGGGGGCGTGGGGAAAGTGGCGTTCCCGTCTTGGGGAGAGGGAGGATGCCCATGCTCCCACATCCCCTTCCTGAGAAGGCACCTGCCTGGTCCTGGAGGAGCTGAGGGCCTGCTCTTGGATTTGTGTCCCCACAGTGCACTTGCAGAGAGTATAATAATCAAGAGGTGGGGTTCCTTTATGGCGGGGGGTGGGCATCATTGTGATGTTAAAACTGATTAAATAAAAAAAAATCTCCTGTAAAATATCACAGGTGGAGATGCTTTCCTGTTCTTACCTTGGTCGCGTGCTCAGCTGTGCCAGGTAAACACAGGAGCCGTGTTCGTTAAACAAACTTTAGCAAAGGCCACATTGAAGCAGCATGAAGCAGCTCCAGAGGGCATGAAATCCCTCTGGGCTCTCTCCTCGGCCTGGAGCCAGCGGCCCAGCAGCCTTCACCCCTGCACTGCCTGGACCTTCAGTGTCCCGGCGGCTTCACCCACCCAGCCTGAGGCTCACTTTCCTCCCCTCTGGCTGGAGAGGCTGGAGCACACGTTTTTCCCCCGACCCTGAGTAGTGTCGTGAGACCTGTTAGCAACTTTTGTTCCGCTCCTTTCTTTAAGAACAGCTTCAGAGACGTAATTCACACGCCACACGATTCACCCATTTAAAGTGTATGAGTCAGTGCCCAGCTCTTCTCCGTTTTCTAGTTTCCTTTGGATCAAACAGGTAATGTTTAATCATTCTACTTTATCTCCTTTTAGCTATAACTTTACTTTTGCTTATTTTAGTATTAGCTTTTGGGTTTATGACATACGTATTTAACTCACTACAATCTACCTTGACATCCTACTACTTCACAGGAGGCATAAGATAAACTACCTGTAAAGCTGGGAGCCTGCAGACAGCATGCTGTTCTCAGATGCTTTACTTTTTTTTTTTAATAAATTTATTTATTTTATTTATTTATTTTTAGCTGCACTGGGTCTTCCTTGCTGCACGCGGGCTTTCTCTAGCTGTGGCGAGTGGCCTCTACTCTTCGTTGCGGTGCGTGGGCTTCTCGTTGCAGTGGCTTCTCTTGTTGCGGAGCACGGGCTCTACGCGCGCGGGCTCAGTCGTTGTGGCTCGCGGGCTTAGTTGCTCTGTGGCATGTGGGATCTTCCCGGACCAGAGATTGAACCTGTGTCCCCTGCATTGGCAGGTGGATTCTCAACCACTGCGCCACCAGGGAAGCTCTCAGATGCTTTACTTTTATAAACCCACCTCCATAGTAGGTTCTGATGGGTCGTCTCTGTAGATGTCTCACTCCCTCTCGCTACCCCCCTTCCCTGCCCCGTTTCTTATTCGTTTTGATGACTGCATAGTTCACCTCCTGGAGAACTATGATCTGTCCCTCTACCAATGGACATTGGATGGTTTCTAGTTTTTCATTCTCTGTAACAGTTCTGTGCAGAATATTCTTTACGTGACTTCCCATGCACCTATGTGAGACATTCTCCAGGGTCAACCATTAAAAGTATAATTGCTGGGTGTTACATATGCACATTTTCAACCTAACTATATGGGAATGCTGTGACCAGGCTGCTTCTTCCTCTTTCCCAGAACAGGGTGGGCCTGTGGAGGGTGATGTCTGAATTGTTTTTCTCTCATACGCGTCTCCTTTTTTCTTCCCCAAACTGGACCCAAAGAATTATAAACAAATGGTAGTATCCATTCCTGTAGATCTAAGGTTGTTAATCATGAAATAATCAATATAAAACAGGGGCTGGAGAAGCAGCTATTTCCTGGACAACATCTAGGAAATGACCAACCTGTCTCTGGACATTTATTGTTGGGCTGTAAGAACAAGTTTTTCAATGAATCAACCTCGTTTCTTAGAAGTGGCTCTGTTTGGAATATTTGTGCTTTTCCCAATTAAATCCTGAGGGTAGCAGGAAGGTGTTTGCTCACGGGCAGAGTGTCTTGGTGTCTGGCCCTGGGGATGTTGTGTTTCTCAGCAAGGTCACTACAGAACCACTGCTGGCATGACTTCTCGGTTGCCCAGCTTCTTGGTTAATGTGGGATTCTCTAAGAGTTGAGTTGACCAGGAAGTGTTCTGCATCTTTCATGAAAGCTCCACAGGTGAGCAGCAAGGCTGTGCTGTGAGCATGGACACGGTGCTGGGTGCAAGCCTCTACCTGAACTGTGGAAAGATCATGAGCCCAGTGGCCGAGACCAAAGCCACCCTCTCAGATGGTAGGTAGAGGCATGAAGGTCTTCCTTTCCCCACTTTGGCCTGGAGCATCGGACCCCAGTGTCCCCTGAACACAGCTTGCTGTGCACACGGGCCTGATCTGGGGCTCGACCCTGAGCAGATTCCCCGTGGACCTGCCCCAGGGGCGCCCACCCCCAGTCCGCACCGTCCATCACCACCGTGTTTTCCCCTCACCTCTCCCACTCAGGCCCGAACTTCCCTCCCACTGCACTGCCCGCTGGCTGCCTGTGACGTGGGTGTGCAGCACCAGCTCCATCCGCCACCTGCCCTCCCGCCCTCCGTCCACCCATCCGTCCACTGGGCAGATGCTTACCGAGCTCCTTGGAGGGGCCAGGTCCTAGGTGTTGAGGATTTAGCAGTGAACGGAGTATGTCCCGACCTTCTTGGAACTTGTGTTCCCACAAGGAAGAGAAGCTGTACGTGACCAGACCAAGGAACGCACGGCAGGACCGTGGTGATGAGCGTGAGAGACACAGGCGGTCTGTGGGGGAGAGATGAGTGGTGTTGGGATGTGGTCAGCAGGGCTCTGTGACATTCCAGGCAGGAGGGAGTGAGCTGCGGGGGAATCGGGGGCACCTGAGCCGGGGGGGAGCAGGTGCAGACACGGGGTGGGGGAACGTGATTGGTGAGTCTGGGGAACCACAGAGCAGGAAGGGAGGGACTGAGGTCGGGGAGGGTGGGGAGACCGGGTAGCTTGAGGGTCTGGCTGCGGAGCAGGGAGACCTGATAGTCGAGACACCCTGTGGAGCAAGGTCAAGCAGCGTTTGGAATATTTAGGAGAGAGGGGGTTGGCTGGGCCAGGCAGTACTGGAGGGGTGGGTGAGGGGTGGTCCTAGCCTGATGTGATCTGGAGACAAACAGCACGGGATCTGCCCTGCAACCTGAGAGGCTGATCGTCAGGTTTTGGGTCAGAACAGGAAGAGGGGATTTGCTGCTGATGATCTGGGCGTGGCCGGGGAGAAGGGGATGGGCGGAGGGTGGGGTGGGGAGTGTCACACCTGATGGGGCAGGTGAGGCTGGAGTGTAGGTGAGAGATGGGGGCTAGAGACATGATCTTGGGACAGTTACGACCACAGGTGCAGGTGAGGCCACTTGGGAAGCACGGAAGTGGGGGCGGGCGGTCTGGAGGCGGCCGGGCTGTCAGGGAACTTGCCGAAGGACAACCACAGCCCGTGAGGTTTGTGAAGCCTGGTCTCAGGCCCCTGACAGCCATTGCAAAGCCGAGCGGGGCTCCTGTTGCTGTGAGGAGGTGGGCCGGGGAGGGGTGGGGGTGGGTGCTGAGGATCAGCAGCCCTGGGAGTGAGATAGACCCGTCCCTGCTTCTTTAAAGGACCTCAGTCTCTAGGCTTGGAGGGACCCTGGAAGCCACCTGGTGTTCACCCCCCTGGAGGGAGCAGCGCCCATCGGGGCACAGACTGACCCAGGCCAGTCCCAGAGCTGCTGGGAGCTCATACCCGGGGACATGGGGTCAGTGCTGGGACCTCACAGGTCCCAGGGACCCAGGACGCTGGATCAAAGACGATGGCCCCATGAGGTTCAACATGGTGACCGAAGACCACGTTCTTTCGGCCCGTCCTCAGCAGATGAGGAACTGTGGCTCGCCACCTGTGCTACCACACAGCCACTGCCTTAGTGGCCAGTGGTCCCAGGTGAGGAACAGGCCAGCTCCCATGTCCCCATGAGCCTCCCTCTCCTGAACCTTCCAGGCTGGCTGCACCACGTGTGGTTTTCTTGTTCCCGTGAGCAGACTGAGCACATTTCTCAGGCGGAAAATATTTATTGATGGGCTCTTTATCACTGATGTCACCTGAATAAAAATAATTTTCCAGGACTCAAGTTGGCTAAAATACAGGTGTCAGGACAGAAGCCAATAATTCAGTGTAAGATGCTGATAGCCCCACATGACGCTCTCCATCCTGAGAAGAAGCCCTGCTCGGCTGGGCGCCCACCAGTCACCTGTCACCCAGCACGGGGGATCCTGTGATGCCACAGGATCATGGGATCATTTGGGACATCCGTGTTTATCAGAACTGAAAATCGTAGGCATAATATTGATAAATTTCTGTTCCCTCCTCTCTGAGAGGGGGTGGATTGTGTGAGGCAGGCAGGGCAGTGAGGATGGTTATGCAGTGAACATCTGTGTCCCCCCAGATCCCTGTGCTGAAATCCTACCCCTGAGGTGACGGTGTCAGGAGGTGGGCCCTTTGGGAGGGGATGAGATCATGAGGGTGGGGCCCTCACAAATGGGATTTGTGCCCTGATAACAGAGACCCCAGAGAGCATCTGCCCTTTTCCACATGAGGACACAGAAAGAAGACACCACCCAGGGCGCAGGAAGGGTCCCCACCAGACACGGAATCTGCCGGCACCCAGATCTCAGACTCCCAGCCTCCAGAACTGGGAGGAAGGAATGTCTGTTTTATATAAGCCCCCATCTGTGGCCTTCCGGTACAGCAGGGAGGGAATAAGGACAGAGAACAGGTGAGCGTCACGGCACTCGGCTGGGGAACGAGGGACCCTCGGCAGAAGAAAACACCCTCCCATGTTAACATGAGGCCCCAGAGGGTCTCAGCCTCGAGACACCCCTGAAAGGCCCCAGTCTTCAGCATACGACACGACCCGCTCTTTTACTGGCACACAGCCTTGGGGAGGGCCCCCCAAATGTTGGGAATCCCCGCTCCCCTCCAGCAGGTGAGGATGCCTGCTTTGCTCCAGGCTTCCCCCCATGACCCCGGTTCTTCCCATCCTGGCTTTTCTTAGGATCCACTGGATGAATGAATCCACTTGATAATACGGTGAGAACTGAAAGCAGCCAGGGATGAGGAAGACAGGGGGAGGTGACCACTGGGTGATATGACTGGGCGTGTGGTTTGAAACCAAGTCTGAGGGAACAACACACACTACACAGGTGTCACCTGGGGGCTTGGTGGCTTCCTCAGCCTTTTCCATTCTCAGAGATCGGTTTGCTGGATTGGCTAAGTGTTACCTTGGAAAGGCATAGGGGATGTGACATAGGCTCATAACATTCCAGGGTCGGGGGGCGGGATGCAGCAGAAGTAGTTGGTGGCGGGTGGCAGGGGCTCAGGTGCCCAGGGGAGAGCCAGGCAGTGGCTGCTGAGGCCCCAGACCCAGAAGCTGATGGAGGACGTGTGTGGGTGTGACGGTCACATCGGCTGCCCTGGCACCAGAGTCCGGCCGGGTGTGACCAGGGGCTTGTGAGCCAGCCCATTCGGTGTGACCACTTGGCTTTGAGGGGGGCTATCACCAAAGAGGATGAGTGATGATTTTGAGAGTGAACCCTGGTCTCTTCCTTGAAAGGGACAAATAAAAAAGTAATTATGGATTTCTGTGCTCCCGATATCCGTCCTTATTCTTACCTGGTGCTCAAAAGGGGTTTTCATTACATGGCTCATGGTTGGAAAATTGACTTTTAGCTGATAAGAAACTCCTTGCTTTCGTGTTGGAAATAGTGCAAGTTAACTCAGAAAATTATGTCAGGCGAGGTATTTCCCAAGTGCAATCCTGGAATTCTGAGTATGAACTTGAGGGAGGGGTCAGATTTGCATTCTGTGACATCTCCACAGTCTCGGGCTGCCTTGTGTCCTTCTGATCCTCGGAAGATGTTGGAAGTACCATGGGGGTTCTGAGACTGACGTGGGTGGTGAGATTTGGGGTTTCGAAAACAACATATTATAAAATGTAGAAGTACAAAATTATTTTTTTAACCTTCCACAGAAAGAGTGTGAGTTTCCTGAAGAGAAAGATTGTAGGCCATGAGTCTCAGATTTGAGACAATAAGTGATTTAAATGACAAGGATCACTTGATGTGTCAGGCCCCAAACTGTCAGAGAGTGAAGATCAGGAGAGCAGGTGTTTCAGCGAAGCTGGCAGGACTGGAAGGGCAGGTGATGGGACAACAGGGCGGCCACGTGCAGCGTCCAGTGGTTCTGAAGGTGATTCTAGGAATGTGAGCCCCGCTCACGAGTCCTGGACAAGCCCTTTATGGGCGGGGAGGGGCCTTGCTTTAACTTTGCAAATTCCTCCAGGGGCCCTTGACTCTTCTGAAATTTTATTCATAATTTCAGATATTTGTTTTCAGACTCACTGATTTCATGGCGCTGCCATCAGTAGGTGAGGAGTGAATGGCCCTGTGTGGTTTTCGGTGAAGCCTGCAGGTGGGAGGGGTGGGTGCTACCACATCTGACACGCGTGGAAATACTCTCCTTTGAGACAACTCTGCGTCCTGGGCCCCGTCAGCTCGAGAGCCTGGGGCTCAGCCCCTCCGGGTTCTGGCCACGTACATTCACCTGGTGGTCCACCTGCCACCTGCCGGGTCCCTGTCTCTTCTCCTGAGAGACTAAGCCAACACCCCACTTCTAGACGTAATGTTCTGTCCCAGGTAGCACCTCAAAGACGATTACCAGTGTCTTTGACCATCCCAGGAGAACAGGACTCTTCTGCTAGTTGATGGAGTTGAAGGTTTGGAGTCACAAAGCAACACTAAATTTTCGCACCACAGTACAATTTTGCACAGCCCGACTTAGTCATGGTCTTTAAACAATAAAAGCAGAGGCTCAGGCTGATGGAGAGCCAGAATTAGCTGTCCCAATGAGAGCTAGAAGCTGAGTAAATCATTTTCGGGGGGTGAGGAAGAAAAGGAAGAGCCTATACAAATGAAAGCCAACACGTCCTTAGTCTGAGGAATGAGAATGACTGCCCACCTGCCTTGGACTTGGAAAGCTCAGCGAGAGTTCACATCGTGGACAGGAGTTGAATTTGGACTTAGAAGGACCTGGGCTTGAAAACCAGCCCTGTTGAATACCAGCTGGGTGACCTTGGGCAAATTACTTAAGTGCCCTCGGGTCTCAACTTCCTCATCTTGAAAATGGGATTGATAATCTGAGCCTTGTAGGGTTGCTGTGAGCGTCAGATAAAATAAAAATAACTAAATAAAATAGTAGTATGAAACAGACATGAGCAGTGGTCACTAAAGTGTAATGCAACTGAACAGTACCCAACCTTAACTCAGCTGTAACTCAGCTCAGTCGGCGGCCCCTAAACTCACACCCTCACCGGCTGTCTGGTGTCTGCGTTTCGCCTACACCTGCCCTCCCCCTCCATCCACCCTGACACGAGGGGACATCCTTTCACATCTGGATGCTTTCAAAGGGAGACCCCCCAGTCAGCTGGAGGTGAGCACAGCCAGGATTTGCAGGCTCCCGGGCTCCGTGGGTTGGACACCCAAGAATCTTGTTCCTTTGCAGGCTTGTCCTGTAGACCTGACCTGAAGGAGGAAGGGCGCCTGACCTGTATTTGGATGCAGACTTGAACCTTGGCCGCCTGGGGTGGCCGCTGTCTGTGCCAGCTCCTGGCCCATCAGACAGCTCCCTGCTCCGCGGACGACCTCCCGCTGCCTGGCTTTGCCTCCTTGTTGAGATTCTTCTCCTAACGGCTCACCCCCGACCACTTCTGCACAAGAATTTTTTAGTTGAACATGTGACCACGTGGAACACAAAAACACCTCATGCGCTCGCTCTTGCTCTTCGGGAGGGAGAGTTGTTTTCGTGCCCCCAAGGATGCCTGGCTTGGAGTGTAAACATGTTGTCACCCCCGCTTTCCTTTGCCCCCAGGACATCCAACCTGGTGCTCACAGACGTCCCGGGCAGGGCTCCGTGCAGGGCGAGAGCGACAGGCAGATCACGACACCAGAGGAAGTATATTTATGGAGCTTGCAAACCCCCGAACGGCTTTGGAATGAGGTTTCCCCAAGCCATTGGAAGCTGAAGTAGCTAGAATTCCTTTTTCACTGTGGGCCTGAGTTTAAAAAACAAAACAAACAAACAAACCAAAGAGCACCCAAACCAACCCAACACACAAAGTTTGGAGCAGAAAAATTAACCCTGGGAAAATCTGGGAAAGCTGAAGATTATACAAGACATTCATCCACAAGCTGATTTTTTTTTTTTTTTTTTGGTACAATCCTGTGTTGTGCTCAAAACAAAAATCTGAGAATACTTCTTAAAGAGAAAACAAAGCCCAGCCCCGGCCATACATCTGTGAGTTTTGAAACAAAGGTTTGTTTGTGTGCCTCAATCACTCTCGCCCATGAAAGCAGACACTTACTTGAAAAACTTTTCAGGGAAACACTCTAAACCAACATCCTGGTATAAATTTGCAAAACGCAATACAGGCTTGATTGTTTTTGGAGTGGATGCAGGCCGCATACGAATAGCTCCTTCTGAAACGTAATGTTCTTTGCACGGCTCAGTGGCTAATGTACAATAAATCAACAAAAGAGCGCTTCAATAAAGCTATTGGGCAGAGGGAAGGCCACTGTTATTTTATCTTTTTACAGTATTTAATTGGAAGGTTTTTCCTGAAACTTTAGCCAGCCTTCAAATGACTAGACTCTATATAAGAAGAGATTGATAAGAGAATTTTTTTTTCCAGGATTTTTTCCTTACAAGAGAGCAAGTTTTTGCAGAGGGAGAATAAAGTTACAAGTGTCTAGCATTTTGCTGGGGGAGAATGAAATTAGATGCTGAATGGAGCGGATAGGGAAGGCTGGGAAAATGCAAAGCTGGTAGCGCTGCCAGGTCCGTGCAGGCCCCCTCTGTCCTCCGCCCGGGACCAGGTGTCCCCTGCATTCAAATGATACTATTATTCATAGAGGGAGCGGAGTATTAAAACTCCCCCCCCCACAAAAATCATTTGCAACTGAATAAAGATATAATCCTGGAAATATAACTCTCCATTAAGGGTCCCCATTAGCAATACAAGAGCCCCATTGTAAAGGAGTTATGTATATTTATCAAGTTAAAAAAAAACTTGTCTTAGTGCTTACATGTTAATAGAAAACTTTTATAGCCCTGGTCTCAGAACTAGTTATGCATAAAATGTAAAGCATCTATTATTCTTTGGCAAACTCTTTACCGTTTGACAGTGAATTGCTAATACGGGAATAGTCTCCTGACTGTGGCTGGTGAGTCTTCCTGGCTGGCCCGGAGGCTGCATGAAGTGGGCCGAGATAGGAGGCCTCACATTTTCACAGTCGGACCTGCCAGGGCCCCAGATTTCTTTTTCTAGGTCTTTGCTGCTGTTCCCGAGACCGTTCCTTAATCTCGCTTCATGGTTTGCAGGGGCTGGGCCCATTCAGAGCCCACCTAGGAGACCCTCTTCCCGTCTCCTGGTCCATTCAGAGTCTCCTGTGGGGTGCCCACCCTGTGACTGTGTGCGTCTGCAGTAGGGCAGCCGCGGGGGCCCGTGGGACCCTGTGGTGGGCGCTGACCGCTGGCCACCGCGCTGCGCCCTCGGAAGCCCGCTCCCCTCCTGTGCCTGTCACGCTAAGAGCCACAGAGCTGCCCCCCAACCCTCCCCGGTGATGAATGGCTCCGGATGGTGTGAAATCTGGAGGAGCAGGTGGGGTAAAAAGAGTGAAAAAGGAACAGTTCCACAGGAAAGGGTCCCTTTCTTTTTTCACAGGTTCTTTTGACTTTTTACACTAGAATCTCATAAATAGCAAAGCGGTGTCAAGATGGGAATGCCATCCTTCTGGAATCTGGGGCCCACCTTGTTGCTGGGCTCAGAGCGTCTGAAGCTGGTCTGGGCTTTCTCGTATTCCTTCGGGTGTCGTGCCCTCGCCCGGCTGCCGTCACTAAGGTGCTGTGTCACCAGTGGGCCGACTCAGGGGGCGGGGCTGCAGCCCCTCAAAGTGCTGGGGCCTGAGAGGCAGACAGGCTGCCCTTCCCAGACCCAGGGGTCCCTTCAACACCCCCCAGGTATCTCTGAAGTGGAAATCCCTCACACGCGTCTCTGTTCTCTTACTTCAGGGGTCTTTCATACCTCCAGCTATGGGTGCAGGTGTGTCCCCCAAATTTATGTGTCAGAAGTCCTGCCCCTAGTACCTGTGCATGTGACCTTACGTGGAATGGGGTGTTTGCAGATGATCAAGATGAGGTCATTAGGGTGGGCCCTAAACCGACACGACTGTGTCCTTATAAAAAGGAGATATTTGCACCCAGAGACACACATGCGCAGAAAGTCAGCATGCTGCGTGACCGTGAGGGCTGAGACTGGGGTGACGCAGCCAGCAGCCAGCAGCCAGCAAACCAGCAGAGAGCGGAGGGGCCTGGGACGCGTTCTCTCTTTCAGTCCCAGGAGGAACCAACCCCGCCAGCACCTTGATCTCAGACTCTGGCCTCCAAACCGTGAGAGAATACATTTCACAGTTTGAAATAGTTTGTTACTGCAGCCCTGGCAACCAAAACATAGACATAACATTGTCAGAAATCCCAGCTCAAGGAAGTTTATGCAAAAGAACCCAGCAGCTGACATCCAGGCACTGACAAAGCAAAGCTCTACTTATGGGATCATCCTTGCACAGGGAGTATCCTTGTACGAGGAGCATCCTTGTTGTACAGGGAGCATCCTTGCTCTACAAGGAGCATTCTTGTTTTTTTTTTTATTTTTTAAAGATTAAAAAAAATGTGGACCATTTTTAAAGTCTTTATTGAATCTGTTACAATATTGCTTCTGTTTTCTGTCTTGGTTTTTTGGCCGTGAGGCATGTGGGATCTTAGCTCCCCAACCGGGGATCAAACCTGCACCCTCTGCATTGGAAGGCAAAGTCTTTAACCACTGGACAGCCAGGGAAGTCCCTACAGGGAGCATCCTTGCCGTACACGGAGCATCCTTTTTGTACAGGGAACATCCTTGTTGTAAAAGGAACATCCTTGCTGTACACAGAGCATCCTGTTGTACAGGGAGCAGCATCCTTTCTGTACAGGGAGCGTCCTGTGGCTAAGGGTTGTGCTCCCAACACAGACAGCAGCGCTTCTCTGAGAGCCTCCATTCACCCATTTAAGCCTCAGGGAGACCACGGCCATGCATCCAGATGTGGGGTCTCCTTAGGCCGCCAGGAAATGGGGCTCTTTGGATTGCGTGCCCAGCAAGGGGATGGGTGAGACCAGACTAGTGGCTACTTGTGTAGGGGTATTTCCTCTTGCTTTTAATTACGGTCGGCTGAGTTAGAGCTGCTGCTCCCCCACTCAGCCAGAGCATCTGTGCACGTGGAGACCGTGCCGGGGGGCTGTTTTTATCAGGTGCTAGAGCAAAGCACAAAAGGGACAGGGTGCCACCCTTGGGCCATTCCAGGCAGCTGGATGTCCCTGGTGGGAAGCCGGGGCTCTAATTATGCTCCTGCAGACCACTTGGAGGGTGCGTCCTGGTGGAGTGTTGGGGCAGGACCGGCCTGCAGGCTTACCTGTCCTAGTCGGCCAAAGGGGCAACACCTATGCTGACAGGACCGCGCTTTTTTAGGACAGAATTTTCCCCACTCCTTCCCCTGTTAACTGCAACTCTCTGAATTATTTCCTATGATGGCATGTGGTGTAGGGAGATGGACATCTTTGCTTCTCATTGGTGGTCTTCTCAGCCTCCACTGGCCTGTCTTGAGCTCATCTCCTCCCCTTCTCTGACACATTCCCCAGAAGTGCAGGTCTGTGTCTCTGTTGCACCCCTTCTGGGCACCCATGACAAGGTAGGAGGAAAGTGGGCCACCGGTGGGCCTGGGGGCTCACTGCCTGGTCTGCCTGACGGGACCAGAGCCCCTGGAGGCTGCAGCTCTGGCTGCCCAGCGCCGGTGTGAGGCCAGCGGCGAGGCCCTGCGGCTGCTGCCTTTCGGGGGGCAGAGTTGGAAGAGTTTTACGTTGACTGGAGGAGGTGCGAGCGGAAGCCGTGGAACCTGCCTTGGGAGGGCGTGGCTCCGTGTCTACCTAAATCTGGGCGGAGCCATCACTCCCCTCCCCTCCCGACTGTCTCAGTGTTGTCTGATCCTCCAAGACGCTGATCAAACGCAGCACCTTGTGCATCCCAAGAACCAAGCCAGACGGTCACCTGGACAGGCAGCGTTTGCTAAAACAGATGAAGCAGGTCTGCCCAGGGGAAGGCTGGAGACACAGGCCTGCGGGGGGGATGGAGCAAGTCTGAACTGAAGATCAAGGTGCTTTCAGACGTTTTGGTTAAATGTGACTTGTGGCCCAGAGAGTTGCTATTTAACCATTTGGCGTCTCAGCTCCGTCCTTTGCAGGTGGGAATAATGATGCCTCTTAAGGCTGGCAGGACCGTCAGTGAGCACCTGCCTCCATCCTGGGAGGCCCCTCCTCTTTCCTCTTCCCCTCCTTCCTTCTCTGCCTTTCTGCTCAATGGAGAGTTTGGCCAAGGTGATAATGAAAGATGAAGACCAATTTCCTTTTTATTCTTGTTGCTCAAAAATTCACAGGTTAAAGCTGGTGCATTCCAACGGAAATAATGTTAAATATATATATCTCTCCCCCGCAGCAAGACAGTTCACCAGACTCCTGGTTATTAAACACAAACAAAAAGGAAGTCGAGAGCTCGCTTACCGGTGAAATTCTTTCTTTTCACTTGCATGTGAACTCTACGGGGAAAGCAGAATCCATGATG
This sequence comes from Mesoplodon densirostris, assembly GCF_025265405.1. Lineage (NCBI taxonomy): Eukaryota > Metazoa > Chordata > Mammalia > Artiodactyla > Ziphiidae > Mesoplodon > Mesoplodon densirostris. The sequence continues at coordinate 89,021,034 of NC_082675.1, read as the reverse complement.
GGTATGTACTATGTGCCAGATATTAAGTATTTAATCTCAATGTTCCCCCTGAGACCGCTGTTCATTCAAGGTCACTAAACATTGTTCAGTGTCTTTTGAGAGGTGCACTCAGGCTACCGTCCCTGACTTCACTTTGCTTTAATCAGTGGGATAATTTCACAGAATCCCTGTAGCTTTGTGGGAGGCTGATCATTACCGCATTCCGTCTGGAAGTTGCTTGCTCAGGTATGACCAGGATTCAAGCCCATGTGGGTCTGACAGGGTCACTCCATGCTGTGCCCAGCTTCCAGGTGAGATGCACAGGTGGCTTAGGGGTTTCCCTCACTTTACACACATTCCCTGGGCAGGATCTCAACTCAAAAATGAGGATAGTTTTTGTTAATGTCTCCCATGGGGAACCAGTTGCAGCCACATCAAAGGTCAGAAGAGGTGGGTGGAAACCGTGGCTTGTGCCTCGGGAGAGGCGGGGCAGCTATGAGTAAAGTAACCAGACAGCAGCATGGACAGCTGTGACTGGTCCCCAGCTTCTGATAACGCCTTTCACTCCTTCAAAGACTTTTGTCAAAGTGGAACTCTACATTAGTAGTCTACCACCTTAGAAAAACGATTTTTCAAATATCCCATTATTTGTTTCTTATTCTTTAATTGTAGCTGAACTGAGAAATCGCTTAAATAATTCTGTCTCCTTAGGCTCTTTCACTGAGAAGCAAAATGACTTTTGGTAACCTATAATGGAAATACACTTACTAATTTGAAAAATGGATCATCAGATAGATTGATTATAATCCTATCTCCTAGTTTTGTGTCAAAGAAGTGTTTTTCATGTCTTATAATTTTTCGGCCCTTTAATACACTAAAAACACAGTAAAGAATTTCATGGTCACTTGACCATGAAGTGAATATATTTTCAACAGGGTCTTGGAAACTTAGTAATCTTGTATCAGAATACAGAGATAAAAATAAACACATCTAAATATCCACTACTGTAAATTTAAATCTAACACCATACTTTTAAGATATGCAAAGATCAGGTTACTGTTTACAGAAGAAGTTTCTCTTGATCACATTGTAATGGTATCATTTCAAAATAGGGCAGATTATTTTCTGAAAAGACGCAAAAAATTTCAAAGTGTTCCAGTAACCTCTCCAGGTGTGACGAATAAATTCAGTTCTGGGTTCTCTGTCACCAGCTCTTCTGACCAGCGGTACTGGCATCTTTTACCATTAAAGGAAAGGGTGGAATTTCAGTGCTCTCTTTCCATTTCTAATGATGCAAGTGAAATTCACTCCTGCCATCTCTAACCTTTCAGATGATCTTTCTGATGTATTTTCCTCTCATCTCTCTGTTCTTTGGTCACTCTCTTTGCCCTGTGTAAGGAATAATTGTGAAGATTTTTCCATTTAAAATCATCACTTGGAGGAGAATTATTTCTGCCGTTCAGAAATAATACTTCTCTACCCAAAACGGATGTTTTGCACTGCAAACACATTGGTCGCACAGCCGGGAGAAGCAGGCAGTGCATGGGAACCGTGGTTGTTCTCTGCCCCTCGCAGCCCTGATCAAACAGAGCAGGCAGGTGCAAGTTAGGAGGGCTACCGATTATTTATGGCTTTTAGATACTTTGTGGGTTTAGCTGGTGAGAAAAGTTTTATTCCACTCACATGGACAAAACCCGACCGACTGTCTGGGCTGATTAAATTCGCATTGTTGCGGGGAAGCACATGGCAGGCAGGAGGACAGTTATGAAATCTCACCGCCCGTGCCATGGCAACGAGGCAAACAGCGCCTGGGAAGACTGTGGATAATAGAAAGAGATCTCTTTCTCTTTGTGTTTCCACTGCCAACCGTTTCATCCGTACATCTGCCCGGTGTCCAGGGCGCGAGCAGTGGGCCGTCCGCGAGGCTCTGCTGTCTTTCCTGATCCTCCTCCTTGGGCTTCTTTGCTCAGCGAGCTGCCTGGACGGAACCTCTGTTTCAAGGACAGAGACAAGGAAAGTTTACTGCTCGAGGAACTGAAGATGGGCTGGGAACGGTAACGCAGGCAAAGCGGCTGCAATCAGCCATTTGGATACATCCAACGGGGTGTTATCCTGGCTTTTTAGCTACTAGGATGATGCTGTGTCAGAGGCAACACGTGGAGGAGAGACAAGGACTAAGGTGAAAAACTAGAAAGCTCACACAGACACGGCTCTCACAGTGTGCGGCTCAGAATCACCTTTCTCATTTTTATTTTTCGACAGTGAAACTGAAAAACAAAGGTGCACTCTTGCCAATTTTTCCAGCAATAAATATTGCACGTGGGTATTTGAAAACGAGCTGTCCCTCGTGTGCTGTGACAGTGGCCGTGCCTTCAGGACCTCCCTCCCTGCTCCCAGGTTTCTCTCCGCAGCGGCTCTTCCCTCATCTGGTTCTGCATTCCTGTGGGCAGGACCCCTAGTGATGCAGGATTAGCAAGCGCAACTCTGCCCCATGACGCCAGACACTCCAGGACCATGGACAGCAGCATAACTGGGTCGGGGGCAGGGGGCGCCCTTCTGGAGTTACGCCTCTACCAACTGTGCCCTGTTCCTGTTCCACACACCCCTGGTTATTGGCTGCTGGGATTCTCCGGGTTTCTCTTCTTTCCTTTTTAACTGTGCCTGGTGTGTATGTACAAATGTTGTGTGTGTCTGAATATACGTAGAGACGTCAATCTCTTTGGACAGAATCTCTGATCTGCCACCTGCCTCTGTGTCACTTTAGGCAAATTACTTAGCATTGTTCTTAGTTTCCTCATCTGTAAAGTGAGAGTAGTACTAGTCTATTAGTATGTTGTGAGAATTAAATGAGATAATTTATGAAAGCGCCTTGACACGTGCCTGATATACGGTGAGTGCTCGGTGAACGTGAGCCGTTACCATCCTGCTCCCGTCTGGCACATGCTCTGAGCTGGTGCAGCGGGTCTCTGTCCAGAGGGATTTCAGTGGCCCTGGCTGTGTGGGGAACACAGAGCCCAGGCTCTCTCAGACGCGCGGACACACTTGTCCAGCCACCGAGGTGAGCGAGGTCCCTTTTCTTCTCAATGATTCTTCACCTGCTCAAGCGCTGGTGCCAGCCTCCCCGGCCTGCTGTTCTTCTCTGATTTCCTGCCCTGACTCCTGAATTCATGTTAGCGTATTTCAGTCTTAGACATCTAAGAACATGATTTTGCTGCCTCTGGGTTTCCTGCCATGTGTTTTCTTCAGTAAGAACTCCCACCCCCAGCGACCTGACAGCATCTTCTCCAGGCAGATACTGCTTCTTGACTTCTGGGGGGAGAAGATGGGGGAGATTAGGACCCTTTGGTTTTCTGTATATTTTTGGTTTGTTTTTTCTAGGTTCTCGTGCCCTGTGCTCCTTCATGCTGTTGGTCTGTAATCTCGGCTCTTCTGTTGTCAGTAGCTGCTGAGACCCGAGGCCATTTGCTTTCCCTCCCCACCTTACTCTCCTCCAGCTCCTGGAAAGGAAGTTTATCTGATTGTCAGCCAATCAGTCAGTCAGATCAATCATTCGTCTCACATGTATTGGGTATCTTCTGTGTTTACACATTTTATTTGGTTTTCATCTATCCAGATGACCTGTCCCCCTGTAGTCACCTGCTTCAACCCTGTTTGTATTTGGAGTCTCCCTTCCTACAGGAAGCCCTCCCTGACTCCCTGGGCTGGGCCTGTCCCTTTGCCTGGTGTTCCTGTAGTGCTTACCATGAAGTCCCGCTCTTGTCACGCTCACCAGGCTGCCTTTCTCCTCTCCTGTGCAGTAAGCTCTCTGCGGGAAGGGCTCTGTCTTGACCATTGTTTTCTCCGTTCCCAGCACCAGGACAGTGCTCATAGGTGTAAACAGTAGTGCTCAATGATAATTAGTTTGGACAAATGAATGAGTGACTATGACCTCCTTGAGACAGTGACCGTGACTTATGTAACTTTATGTCTCCAAGCCTAGCAGATATCTTAACACAACTCTCTGCATTTGAAACATTAAAAATGTTGTTTTGGTGACATCACTAATTAATTAATTAATGCGTTGGTCAGCTAAATAGAATAATATATCTTAGCCACCAATATGCTGCAATGTAAATGTGTAGGGGCTTTGAGAAGAGTGGGGGAGAATAACCCACCTTGAACAATTGTCTATGGATCTTGTCACCTTTGCTGTTTAATCTAAACGTCACTGTAGCCGTGGAGGTGGTATTATTATGCTCTTTTACACATGAAGAAAGTGGGGCTCATGGAAAAACATGTCATACTGTCAGGGGTAAAGACACAAAACCAGGCCTTCTGATCCCAAATGCAGGGTCCATTCTGCTTCATCAGGGTGGCTCTTGTTTACCTTTGGGTGTGTTTCCTCAGGTTCTGGCTCTTCTGATATGACAGAGCTGAGGGGATTGATAATTTGATAGGGGTTGTGAGTGTTGTTTTTTTTTTTTTTCTGTGACTGTAACATGTTTAGACCAGAGGTTCTCTGGAAACTGGCAGCTTTAAATAAACGACAGTGTGGAAATCTCTTCTGCAGGAGTTGGTGTGAAAATAATGTTGCCCCTCTGGGGCAACATCTCAGATTTATTTAGTAGGGAAGGTCCCATTTGCACAGATGGCGCAAGTGAAGATAAACCCGGGTGCCCTGGGGACAGAGGGAGCGGGCAGGTGGTGGGCTAGCTGGGCTCTAAAGACAAGTTATAACTGCTGGTACGGTTCATGTCAAGAGGAGAGCTGAACTCACCATTCGCTTAGACATGCAAGGAAACTTATGACCCTTTGTTGAGTGTGTTACCTAATGTTGGACATGGTTTAGGGTCCCTGGTGGGGGGCTCACAGTCTCGACGCAGCCAGAAGAGAGTTCTTGCATCGTGCAACATTTTTCAGATAACTTGGCAAGATAATGATTTATCATACATCTTTAAAATATTGAGAAACTTGCCATAATTTGTTATTTTTTCCAGGAGCATCAATAAAATACCCTAGATATATATGTCTGTCTGTATATAAAACATTTCCAATTGATCAGAATTCATAGTTCTCAGTATTGAGTGATTTTGCCTCTTAGGTAACACTTGGCGATGTGTGCAGACATGTCTGGTTGTCACAGTGGGGGTGGTGTGTGCTATTGGCATCAAATGGGTGGAGGTCAAGGATGCAGATCAGCCTCATGCAAAGAATCAGTTATCCCCAAATGTCAATATTGCTGAGATTTGGAAATGCTTACCTGTAGCAAATTTAACTCATGGGCAACATCTCTTTATTTCCTTTGCATTTTATTTTAATGGATTAAAAATTATAAGGAAATGTTCTGGTTTGGGCCAAGATGAAATAGTTCCATTCCTCCTAATTTCTCCCTCTTACAAGTAAAATTTCTGACCATAACACAACAAATAAATATAAGAAGACTCTAAAGGGTGGAAAGAAGAAAGCCAGTGAGACTGGCTAGAGAGTTTGAGACTTGGGGTGATGTGGCAGTGAATTCCTTACTGCCTACTTGACATCCTAGAGGCTGGGCAGACACTTCAGAGCCCCCAGCCCAGAACTGTCAATGGGAACAGACAAAAAGCCTCCAAGAAAAGCCAGGTCTCCTTAGCCAAAGGGCCGCCGAAGGATGGCCAGCACTGGAAAACGTTACTCCAGCCAAACCAGGAAAAACCACCCAGGCTCCTTCCTGCCTGAGGCTTTGGACCTGTTACAGCCTCCTTACCCCCATCACCCACTCCCACGAAGCAGGCTGCATGGTGGTGTCTGGGAGGCTGAGCACATGAGCACATTGCTAACTTTCAATTGCCAGCCAGTGGGAGTAGGGTGTGTTCCAGTTGCTCTGCTGGGATCGTGTCAGTGGGACTCAGGAGGGAGCAGAGACTTGACCTTGCTCAGCAGTGTGAATGCCCTCCAATCCCCACCTGGTGTCACCAGTGGCCAGCATGGACTGGGGCTCCAGCCCCCACTTGAAAGGAGCAAGACAGTGGGAGTCAGTTCCCTACTTTTGTGGGGGTGGTGTTGGCAGGGCCCAGGGGAAAAAACACACACAGCCACCTGGCCCTTGCACTACATCTCAACGTGGGACTGCCTGCTAAAAACAGAAGATTTAACAGGACCAGACTGCCATAATATAGTCTCCCAAATATCCAGGATACAGCTGAAAATCACTCATCGTACAAAGTACTGGGAAAATCATAACTTGAATGAGAAAAGATAATCAACAGACACTAACACTGAGATGAATCACATATTAAAATGATCTGACAAGGATTTAAAAGCAGCCATCATGAAAATGCTTCAACAAATCATTGCAAGTTCTCTTGATAAAAATAGAAAGTAGAAAGTCTCATCAAAGAAGTAGAAGTTATAAAGAAGAACCACATGGAAATAATAGAACTAAAAAATACAATCATAAAAAATAAAACAAAAAAAAACCAGGTAGATGGGCTCAATAGTAGAATGGGGATGACAGAGAAGAGAATTGGTGAACTTGAGGACAGATCAATAGAATTTACCTAAACTGAAAAGAAAGAAAATAAACTATAAAGAAACACTCCAGGACCTGTGGGACAAAAATAAAAGAGCTGACATTTATATCATTGGATTCCCAGAAGGAGAGGAGAGAATGAACTGAATAAGTATTTGAAGAAATAATTGCTGAAAACCCCCCAAATTTAGCAAAAGTCAAACCTACAAATTCAAGAAGCTAAACAAATCCTAAGTTATATAAATCCAAAGAAATCCACACCAAGAGCCGTTCTAATTAATCTTTTGAAACTAAAGAGAAAGAAAAAATCCTGAAAGCAGCCAGAGAGAAAGGACATTACTCTGGGGTCACACCAGCTCCAAGGACAGCAGATTTCCCATCTGAAACCGCGGAGCCAGAAGGAAGAGGCACAACACATTTCAATTCTCTGTCTAGTGACAATATCCTTTGGAAGTGAAGGAGAAATCAAGCCATGCTCAGACGAAGGAAAATGAAGAGGATTGGTTGCTAGAAAACCTACCCTTAAAGAACGACTAAAGGAAGTTTTCCAAACAGAGGAAGTGATAACAGAAGAAGGCTCGGGACTTCAGAAAGGAAAGACAACGAGAAAGAGAAAAATAAAGGTAAATGTAATATGCTGACTTCACGAGCTCTTAAATCATACTTGGCTATTGAAGCAAAATTATAACACTATGTGATGTGGCGCTCAATATATGTAGAGAAAATAACATAATTATATTTAAAGGGACCTGGTGGAATTAAAGTTTCAATACTTAAAGTGGTAAAACAGTGATACCAGTTTTGCAATAAATTATGCATGTATATTATAATACTGAGCAACAAATAAAACTATATAAAGTGATATACTAAAAGGCACTGTAAATAAATCAAGATGAACTCCTAAAAATGTTCAGGTAGCCCATGGGAAAATAAGAAAAGAGAAACAGAAGAAACAAACAGAAAACAAACTAAATGGCTCACTTGAGCCCTAATAGATCAATAATTAAGTGTAAACAGTCTAAATATAAAAATTAAAAATCAGAGATTGGCAGAAGAGATTAAAAAAACGAAACAACGCAAACTAACATTTGTCTATAAGACGCTCACTTCAAATACAGTGACATAGGCAGATTGGAAGTAAAAAGATGTCATTTTCTTGCAAAACCTATGCTTATCATGAGCCCAGCAATCGCCCTTGGGCACTTACCCCAGAGAAAGGAAATTTGCATTCACTTGGTACTGGTACACAATGTTCACAACAGCTTTCCCTTTAACAGCAAAAACTGGAAACAACCCAGGTGTCCTTCAACAGGTGAGAGGTTAAACCCAGTATGGCACCCCTGGGCCATGGAACACGAGTCAGCAATAAAGAGAAGATGCTGATTCATGCAACATCCTGGCGGATCTCGAGTGAATTGTCCTGAGTGTGAAAAGTCCATCTCAGAATGTTACAAGCTGTCTGATTCCATTCACATGGCATTTTGAAATGCAAGCCCGTGGAGCTGGGGAACAGACTAGAGGTTTCAGGGCTTGGGGTCATGGAGGGAGGTGACCATGGTGACAAGCTCAGGTCCTGGAGCTGTTCTGATCTTGACTGAGCCCTGGTCACACCAGCATGCTCGTATGATAAAACTGTACTTGTCTAAATCATGTCAAACTGGTGGAATCTAAAAGCAGATGGATGGGTTACATCAATGTCCATTTCCCGGTTGTGATGCTGTTTTAGAGTGTGTGAGATGCTATCCCTGGGAGAAGCTGGGGGACGGGTGTGCAGAATCTCTCTGTACTATGTATTACAACGGCACATGAATCTGTAATGATCACAATGTAAAAATTTAAATAAGTTTAAGAAAAGCAAATTTTTATTCTTGTAGTTAAAACATCTGGAGGTTGCCAGTTAATGAGTTATGCTTCAGCGGTCTCTCTATTTCTCCCCACTCCCCACCATTTATCTTTCCCCTCCCACAGCAGAGACCTCTGGCGCTGCCCTGGGGGAGGGGCTGGCTCAGGAGGACTCGGGGCCGGGGCATCACCTGCTGCTGTGGTCCTTACGGACCCAGAGCTGCCCTGTCAGTCCCTCCTTCAAACAGCGGGCTTCTCCCGGGGGAGAAATGGGGCATCTTGCATCCTCATGCTCACGAGACCCTCAGCGACCCCTGCTTGGGAGAACCGCACACGTCTCTACATACATCCTAAGATGAAATCCCAAAATGCAGTCAGTCCCATTAAAATTGTTGGCACCTTAATAAAACCCCCAACACAGCCTGCTCTCTCTCCAGCTGTGGTCTGTGTTTGCCCGGATTTGGACACTCAGCCCTTGTCTTGCTGACCGCCATAATGCAATATGTCCTGGAGGGGCCCAGCGATCAATTGTTCTATTACAACCTTAAATTTTTAAAATCTTGGCAGAGAAAGTGATGAAACAGCTTTGCAACGCAAACCCTATGGGAGTTTCACTAGCTTTGAAAATAAGCGCAGTTTGATTTAAAGTCCTTGTCACTTTAATATAAGGCAGGACGTCATTGCGGGGCTCTTACTGCACTAAAAGTTAAGAACCTTGGGATGCAGTTTAGTTGCCCACCAATGGGGTGGCTTTTGGGAAGCACCCCCCAGACCATAGTTGAACATAATGAGCTAAACCTTCAATCACCTTCTGACAAAAACAGTCTACGATTCTGTGAATCCTTGAGGTTTTTCTCAAGGTCTACATTGTTCTCACGAGTCCATCTTTACCAAGCACTGTTCTTGCCTCAGGAGAAAACACAATTTCCAGTAACCACAGTTTCCATGCAAATAAAAGGGCCAGAGCCAGGTTCCATCATTTTTGGTAAAAGTGATCGTCAGTGTCATCATAGGCTGTGTGTGGTGAAAACAGCTCTGTGATGGCATTTTACAGGATACATCACTTGTCTACACGGAGGCTCTGAAGGATCTCCCTGTAGGGCTCACCTTCCTTCGAGATGCTTAGAGTTGAAAATGTGTAACTTTTATAAAGCACCTTAATCAAACATTTTTTTACTTGACTTTGCCCAGGCGATTCGAAGCAGCTGCCATGCTTCCCCCTTCCCAGCAAATCTGGGACTAGGCAAATTTGAGTGTATTTATTATATGTTTATACAAAACGCTTAACTAACAGAAAACTCCATATAGCCCATGTATGAAATATCATGCACAGAGAACCCCAAGGGAGACCGAGCATCCCCTCCTCGTTCACTTTGCTGGTTACCCCCAGCTCCTGGGACGCTGTGGGCACCCCCAGCTCCCCATGGCATGAGCTGTGTCCTGGGGTACTCAGGGAGAATCCTGTCCACTGTCACCCCTGCCCCTCCCCACGCCTGCTCTGCTCGCCTACCATTGCTGACGGTCACCACCCTGTGCTTTTCCCCACAGTTTTTCCGCTTGGCTGAGGCTTCTGTTCTTGGCCCCCTGGACGGTCCGGGGCCCTAGTCCTTTGGCCACCGCTGGCCTCCAGTTCACACTGCTGGTGTGTCACCACGGCCAGGCTCAGGCTGTGGAGGTGGGAGATGGCGCTGTGTTCAGGGTGGAAGACAGGAGCTGAGAATGGTCCGGGTGCCTCTGGTTCCGTGGCTGCCCTGAGTGTCCCTCTGACAGTAGACTCTTCTCTCTCAAACTCACCACTTCGTCTGGTAACTTGAAATATCTTTGGAGAACAAACAAACCTATTTTCTCTTGATTGAGCTTTAATTCACTGTATTGTTTTAATGTGTCATTCTGGGAATTTATAACTCGAGCTCTCAGAAAGTTTCCCCAAAGTTCATGAATATTTGTTGTTCTATCAAAGAGATGAATGACTTGACAGTGACACTTAGGATGGTATTTGCTTTTTGGAAAGTTGGAGAAGGATGTCCTCTTCCTTTAAGTCTACCCTGAGAACACTTTGTCAAATGTCACACTCAAACTAGTGCGCGTTCAGCAGCCGGCGGGCGCCTCTCAGACCTGTAATGACTGTCAGTCCTGCACCTTCATCCCTACTTGGGATCCACTTGGATTCATGATACTCTTTCTTTTTCAAGGGAGTTGTCTTTTTGGATTTAGTAGTGAGTTCAGGGATGTAGTTACATTGTATCTCAAAACATCTTTTGTACTGAGATGCACATACACACACAGAGACACACACATGTGTATTTTTTTCCTTGCGGAAATACAGAAGCACAGAGATAGAGATTCTGAACCTACATGACGAGATTCTCCCTCTGCAGTATCGGCAGCGGGCCAGCGCATACAACTTCACGTCCAAAGTCAGATCTTGATGAGACCCTGCTACTCATATTTTTAAAAAATTCTTGTAAAACTACTCCCCATTCCCTGAACAGAGAATTCTGTAGTCAGTGCTGAGGCCCTTCTGTGGACCATGCGACTGACGTGAACAGAAGCACAAAATGTGCCAGCACCTCAGAGCCAGACGGATATTCAGAGGGTGGGGTAACTGCGGGGGAGGGTCCAGGAGGTATTTTCTGCATCTGGGCGGGATTCAAGTTATCGCATATTTGGACAACAGAAGAGCATGTGAGCTTGGTGGTCGTTTAGCTGTTTCTAACAGGTAAGCAGCAGCTGACAATGTTTGTCTGAGTGAAAAGCATGTATCTCGAATTGCTGCTTTTCCTATAAAAATTACCCCGGAAGCACACTTTTTAAAGTTCCCACACTAAAAAAATTCAGGAGAAGCAATTTACAAAAAAATCTCTTTCACTGCTCAAAAGCACTTTTTGGGGGGAGTAATTTATACTAAGCCCTTTAGAATGTCATATTGGTCCTTTATTAGTAACCTTGACAGTATGATTAGACTCCAAAAAATGTCTACTTGTTAGTGAATAGCTTTCATTCTCTAAACTTTAAAGAGGCTACTCAGCTCTGACCAAAGCATGCTTCATTTTTTATTTTTTTGCAACAAAAAAGCACAGATGATAATAAAATATATGTTTAGATCAAGCATGCAATTACACATATCTGGTAACAGTTAATAAATGTTGTAGTTTTACAGGTTTGTTTGAACAGACTCTTTGGCTGCCATAATTAGGGCAGAACTCTAACTTTCATTTTCTGAATTAGAGTTAACTTTAAATTATAATTGCAAAAATGATTTTGTTAAAAAACAGAGAAAACGTAATTTTTAGAAACGTTCATTTACTAGTGACAAAAGCCTTTGTCCTCTTAAATGTTATTTCCTCTTTATTATATATTGAATCCCATTTACATTTTGTTCAGCTGTTGCCACAAAGAGCGTAAAGTTCAAGTTGCTGAAGTTAAAAAAAAGTGAGAGAAAACTCTACCTTCATTGACTGAAAGAAGACAATGAATGCATTAGCTACATTCATGGAAGAGCATTTTGACAACATTGATCAAGACCGAGGGGCAAAAAAACGAAAGAAAAAAAAGAAACAAAACAAAGTAAAAACACAAAGCAAATCCCCCAAACCACACCAACAAACTGAGATAAAAACCTCAAACTTTAACCTTCACAGAGAGATCTTGTCATGCTTTTCAAAAGTCCCTAATATTTTTCTGCTCCCACTAAACCCCCGACTCCCAAGTCACTTCACTGCCCGTATGTTATTTAAATGCTGATAATCTTGTTCATGCTAATTTCAATGAACCACAGCAGACATATAATGCTTCCTCTTTTAATAGGTGCAAAGTGAGTTACTGTCACAAAGCAGATATGAAAAAGGGATGTGAAAAGAGAATCTTGCTTAATCTCTGTAATACGGGTGTGTGAGGGTGCTAACGTTGGTCACCTGAATTATGCATGTCTGTTGTGTTCAAATATCATAAATCAGTGCGTGAATACCCTCCAAATCATTTTCAGTTCGTGAACATTTATATACAGCGCTCTTGAGCGCTGCAAAGACAATTAGTCATATTTGTATGCCGGGGTTCATTGAGAGCAGAAAGCAGGAGGCAGAGGAGAACAAAGGCTGCTTTTTGTCAGCTCTTCCAACTGACAGGGATAATTAGCTATATGAAATTGAAATTCCTCAGCGGGGGGTTTCTGTTGGCAATGAATTTTCTTCTGATTCCATTCTGTTATTCTTTTATGCTGTCATCCGTGGCAATTTGTTATTCAGCTTGAAGCTTAAAAAAGCAAAGCATTCCGCTTTTATGAGTAGATGATGTCAGTTTGTACACTGCTGGGAAATAGATATTAAATGTAATCTTTAAACTAAAAAAAAAAAAGGAAAGGAAAGGAAAAAAAAATAAAATCAGTTAAAGAGACAGTGTGCTGTTTACCCAGCCCACAGAGGAGAAACTTTACAAGAGGTGGTCAGAACTTGTTGAGCGGTATTTGAAGTTGTTCAAGCTCCATGAATCCAGGGCCTTGACTGCGGCTTCAGCTGTTCTTCTCAGAGGCTGCAATTTAGTGCCGGAGACGCGAGCGTTCTCTGCCAGAGTGGCACCAGGCATCAGCGGTGGCAGACCACCTATTATCCTGCTCAGGTGCTGCTCCTTTCTGCCACCACTACGCCAGGAGCTTGAGTCATAGATCGTCTCTTTTTTTGGCTTCCACCCGAATCAAATGTGTTCTTAGGAAAGGGGGCTAAAGAAAACCTTACAGCATCCCCCCAGAACGGTCCAGGATACGGCAAGGATGCTGTTTACACAGGCCTGCCGGGGCGCTGACTCTGGGCATATTTCATCCGCCAGCTTCAAAACACCGACCACGTAGCTCACAGCCCGGTCACCCTTTGGGGTCTTGCTGTCTGCAGGCAGAACACACCACGTGTTGTGGAGTGTAGACCCGGGTCCGCATCTCATCTCTCCAGCTCCAGCCACTTCTGTGCCTCGTGGGCAAGAGGCCCGCTTCCCCGAGCCCCTCCCCCTGTCTGTAAAGAGCGGTCATGTGCAGGGCCCGCCCTCACTGCCTCTGTGGGGAAGGACGTGTGGGAGGCCTGGGTGCAGGGGATCCCTCTTCAGAGCTGGGCCCCGCTACGCTTCCTCACGGGGCTCTCTGCCCGCGTACCCTCTACTTGGTCTTTGGCCCATCGTGTTCTCAGCATCCACTCTTTGGAAGCAAGCACACGGGGTGTCTCCCACGGCGGGCTGTGCTGGGTCCTGGGGAGATGGGAACGATGGGGTAGGGCGCTGACTAACCCTGGTTTCTCAGAGCCCTGAGTACAAGCTGCACGTGAACCACCCACAAAATCTGTTTAAATGCCATCGCTTGGCCCCTTCACCAGATCTACAGAATCAGGCATTCAGAGTAGGCGCAGAAGTCTGAGTTTTCAGTAGCCGTTTAGGTGATTTTTGTATCTGTTAAAGTTGGAGAAGCGCTCGCCCTTGGAAGGTTCCTGGGTCTGCAAGTGAATTCTTGATTTACCATTAATTTTCTAGCACAGAGACTCAGACCCCCTGTTGCTTCTGTGTCCTTAGTTCAGGCTGGGGCCCGTTAGCAGATCACCTGGATTGTCCTGCAGGCACAAGGTGGTCTAGAGTGGATGCGCCCTCAGGACAGGCCCACCGAGGCCAGTTCAAATAGCTGCGTAAGTGCTGAGGATGAACCAGACATGGAAAGAAGAATGTGCCCCATAGTCTGTGGATTGAAACACACGGCGGGTGTCTGTGTATGTATTGCTTTCCTAATGGAGACTACACTCAGGGCGGTGGAGTGTAATATCTGTGTTGACTCTCATTTTCGGGTTCTGATCACAGAGCAAACGTGCTCTGGAGGCTCTGTTGTCTCTTTTCTAGACACATCTTTGCACACGCCATGTGGATTCTGGAAATACAAAAGAAAGAATTTCCGCCGTTTTAAAAAGCTTTTCTTCCTGACTTTCGGTTTTCCATTAAGCCTCCTTAACTTTCTTCTGCCTCCGTTTTTTCTCTTCACCCATCTCCAGTCTCCTCAGAGTTTGGAAGGTTTGTTTTCCCCAAATGAAAGTTACTTAATCAAAATCAGCATCCTGGTGACTGAATGAAAAGAAACAGCAACAACAAAAATCTAATTTTCGTCAAAAACAAAAATCTCATGAGGTGTTGGAGAGTTCCAGCTTGCCACTGTGCCTATAGATATGCCCCGTGGACCCTCGCTGGATGAGGTGGCATTGAGCTCAAAGAGTCTCACTTCACTAAGGAAACATTCTATGCAAGTTCAAGGAGAGAGTGCCAAGGAAAGGAAAAGGTCACCCACAGATACAAGAACTAGTCAAGACAGAAAAACATTGCTGAATACAGACCCTTCTGGAAGAGTATTTTAGAGAAAGACTCAGTGAATTCAAAACCAAACCCAAAGCCATACTTTTTCTTTGGGGACTGAATTAAATTGAAAATCAGTGTTTAACCACTTGTCCTGATGGAAATGTCTCTGAAGGGCTGAATCAAAATCTTGTGACTTTCTTCAGCAATGAGTTACTGTTGTTTCGTTTTTTAGTCTCACAAGCTGGAGTTTCAGAAATTTGGGTAAGTGGAAGGAATGGGACTTGGGAACTTGCTCACTTTCTAGATGGACCTTGCCAATCGCCAGTGCGGGGGCAGATAGAAGAGTGTGGATGGATTAGGATGCCCGCCACCATTCCCGAAGAACTGGGAAATGTCCGCCTGTGACTCCAGTCAGGACCGTCTTGGTAAGGTTACTGGGGGACACTTCTCAAGCTCTGTCCCTTTAGCAAACACTCACTTCCCAGGTGTCTGTGTGCCAGTGATTGTGAGAGACTCAGTACAAGTCAGACTGGTCTCCACAGAGTGGGCAGTAAAGTCTCCAAAGAAACTCATCTTGAGATCAATCTCACCACTCCCCCAACAAAGATGTTACACCCCCCGATGGAAGATAACAGCCAGCATTAGGGCTCTAAGGTAGTTATGATCAGCTCAACCATTGTCATATTTTCAATCTTCTTGCCCATTTTTGTGACCTATCAGATAGTTGGGGTGAGGACAACACCAAGAAGATAAAGTCCTCCCCATGGATATGGCCAGTGAGTAGAAATAAAGTAATTGGGGTTATTCACCCTGGAGAAGAGAAAGCCAAATAATGTATAAATGATAAACATTCATGAGTTATGGAGAATAGTTTGGTAACTCTCTCTACAATAGAACAGGAAATTTTTTACTCTAAGGCGAATTGGAGTCTGGAGCCAAGGGCAAGAGGAAAACTAAGAGGACTGACACACGCATTTTCTGGAGTGTCTCTGGAGTAGCTCTGGGAGAAACGGTCACCACTGGCTTTCCCTGGGGAGGAAAAAGAGGGGCTGGCAAACAGTTGGGAGAAACTCTGCTGCGTGGCTTTGTTCCTTTTGAATTTGATATATGTGAATTATTTTAAAAGCTAAATGAAAGATTAAACAGCATCATAAAATGATAGAACAACTTATTGCAAAGAATGAAGCCCAGTGACATTCTCTGTGGGTGGAGTTGCTATGAGCAGAGGGAAGAATGAAGTAAACCATTATTTTGTAGATTTGGGTTGATCAGACAAATAATGTTTCAAAATCAAATCATCAACTCCTATTATTCTTCTAAAAGTAGTTCAAATGGTTAACTCAATTCCTTTCTTTCTTACTTCATTATACTTTTAACGATGAAATTTTTATAGAAGTAAAGCAAATTCTTAATAAAATTTGTACTTTTCTTCCTGTAGAGTAATCGTTACAGAAAAGTTAGCCAGTATTTCCACTGAAATATTTTTGTTTTATTTCCCTGTTAATAGCATGTGAGGCACCTGGTAGGGAATCCTGATCCTTAAAATTGCCCCTAAAGAGGAGTTCCAATTCTTTTTCAGAGAACATTTGCTCAGGAAACTCAAATTTCATAGAAAAGGGAATCAAGGCATATTTCTGAGATTCTGTTTTTGGTGTTCCTCCACATCACAATTTTTCTGCAGTTTATCCAGAGGAAGACAGAAGCATGGCACCAAGGTTAACCTCCCGCTGATGGAGAGAAGGAGCCAGCTGTGCTGGAGTTTCCTCCCCATCCTGCCCCATGCCAAGCCCCCTGACTTACAGAGAGTAAACAACAAATTATGTTTATTGAAGAAATAAATGCATCCCTGGCTTTGATGAGCCCCAGATAAGACGTCTCGAGTAACGTCTGGATGCCTCGGCTCTAAACAAAGGCATTGCCGGCTCCAACTTTGACGTCATTTGTTCATTTCACCTAGTGATTTCATTTCAATCTCACACGCTGTTATTAAGCACCTACTGTGTCCAGCCCTAGGGCAGTGGGCTCAGCGCACATGGTCCCAGACCACTGGCACTCAAGGAACAGACTCTCCTCAGAAGTTGTAATTGTTGATTTATAGCTGTGTTTTATATCTTGGTTCCTAAAAATGAGCTCTGCAGGCCCAGGAGGCACACTTGGCCATCATGGGAGAGTCTGAAAGACCGTCTTTCAAACACCCTTCCTTCCCAGAAACGGCCCCGTCTGTCAGATCCCAATCTCTGTCACCAAGTTTTGTTTTGGAAAATGAGCTGCACAGACAAAATAGCTGTTCCTATAATTGTCTTGAAGAGCAAATCAAATTAGGGTTGTGACTGCTCTGCGGCACAAACCCGTGTTATCTGTAGTCCCTTCCCGGCCCACGGTGATCCGCGTGTTCTCGGCCCCCGAGGACACTATCAGTTCTGCAGGGACGCAGAGCCTCTGACCATCATCTCTTCCTGCTCTGTGTTCCCCAGGAGGCTCAGCTGCTGCTGTGACCACCCCTCCACGCCTAGGGGACTCCCTGGCTCCACCTGGATCAGACCGCGTTTTACACTGGATCTTCTTTCGTTACGTTTCTGGCTTTTTCATTAAATAGAGATGGTGGGCCTCTATTTTCCCTGAGCACAGAGAATGTGCTTTATACATTTGCATCCCAGGCAAGCTGTACAGAGCTTGGAAACTGTTGTTGTTGGACAGGTGCCTGAGTGAGTGGGTGATGGCGTTGTTTCATGCCTTAGTGTAGCTTTCAGAAGAAGCCTTCATTTGACTTAGACCCCCCGATGACGACATGATGACAACATGCAGACTCCAGGCTGTGTGTGAGCCTGTTTCCCTTAGTGGTCACAGGCCTGAAGGCGGAGGACGCCTGGGTTTGAGTCCAGGCCACGTAACTGACTAGCTTTCACGTAGCTCTTGGCCTCCCTGAGTCTCGGGATGGTGACACCATCTATCTTAGAGGTTGTGTCTTATTTTTGTTGTTCCTCTAAAGAGAACCAGCTCCTACTTGACCCACAAGTCCTGCAAGCCCGTCTTTGTGGCAGGCACAGAGCACTAGCTCTGTCACAGCTACTGGTCCATCTCTCCTGGCCATGACGTGGCATCGTGCTGAGAGCAGAGCCTCTGGCCGGCTCCTCGAGAACCTGACCATCACCATCTCCTCCACACTGTTTGCAGAGACCCCAAGGCTTGCAATCCCGGAGTAGACCCATGTATTCAGAGGTGAGGTGAGTCTGATTGTGTAGACATCTGGAAAAGGAACAAAGAAGCTTTTCCCTCTGCATGTCGTCCTTTCAACTATAGACCAGTTTGGTACAATTTGTGCATGTGTGTATCTGTGTGCATGCGCTCACACGTGTGAACGTGTGCATGCATGTGTGTGCGTTGTGTGTGTGGGGAGATGAAGCGGCAGGGGTCCCAGGCCACGCCCACCACTGCAGCTCCTCTTCTGTGAGGATGCTCTCATGGTCCATGGGTCTCATCCTGCTTCCAGGACAGAGGGTCAAAGCCTCTGTAAGCCCTCAGACAGTGGCCATGGTGCATGTGATCAAAGCAAGCCCACATCCAGAATCTGTGTCCATCCAGGTCAGAGTGGGACACTGCCCCTCCCAGAATGGAGGGGCCCCATGGAATTGGCTTGCTGACACATGGCTAGTTGGACTCCCTCAAAGGCCGTTCTTTGCTGCGGCTCCACGCTGGCCTGTGTGGCTGACAGGCTGGCCTCCTGCAAGGATGATGGCTGGCCAGCCGAGGTGAGTGGGCGCCCACACTGCAGTGCTCACGTGGGGCTACTTTGCCCATAAGCCATCGCCAGGTAGGTTGACATCTCTGGGCCGCATCATCCTGTGTCTGACCTCCAGATGCCTGGATGAGAGGCTCTTTGCCTGCTGCAAGGGCGGGGTATGTGATCCTCTATACTTTGATTTGAACTGTTGGTCAGTAGGTCTGTCATGTTGTCTCTTTGACGGATTGTTGGCCCTTCGATGGATTGTTGGCCCTCAGCTGCCTCTCTCAGCTCTGTATCCTCTTGCTCGCTGGTTTCCGTCCATCTGAAATGCGGAGATACTGCACCAGCTCTCACACCTGCCCCGTCTGCATCCCTGACCAGCAACTGCAGGAGGGAATACCAACTCTGTCCAGCTGAGTCAGTCAGCTTCCAACTCTCTTAGGGAGGAGAGCATCTACTTCATGTGATTAACAAGGAATATCCTCAGCTGATGGTGAAGGAAGTTGGGGGGGGGTGGGCGGTGGACAAGCATGGGTTCAGCTCGAGCCACAGGACAAGGAACGCTGGTGGGGCCAACATCACTTGCTCCCCAAGTGTTTTAGGAAAGTTGAAGATTCTGAGTGGCTGGTGTGTTGCTGTGGGTTGGGGGAGAGGCCAGGATGTGCTGTATGAGGACAGGAGATGGGTGGGTGGGGTGAGGGGAGAAACAAGGCCACCGTGCCAATCCAGACACCAGACAGTCTCAAGCAGGTTACAGTCCAGTAAAGTTAAGGCCCAAGAAGAACCACAAAGGAACATTTTGATTGTGGTCACTTTTGTGAAGACAGTTAAAGACGTAAAGATAAAAGTATCTTCCTGAGGCTGTAGCTCTGCCTTTCTGTCAGATCTGGGGTTGAGGTGAGCATCACATGTGGTTAAGAGCATGCCATTGGGGGTGTCTGCCCCCAGCAGCTGTGCGATCCCCTGGGCCTCAGTTCCCTTATCTGAAGATCCCAATAACTGTTGTCACATCACCTCACTGTCACCAGGTAGCAGGGCACCAGGTTGTCAGGACAGTTTTCCTGATGGAAAAACAGGCAAATATCCCCTGAAACTTTCAGTTTGATTCTACAATATTAAAAGGGAGAAGGACAGCAAACATTCCTGTGTAAGTGATCCACTTTATCTAGGAGACATACTTTACAGATACAAAGAGGTCAAAGCACTTCATTAAAAATATATTGTCGGAAGAAAAGAACCAATTATGGTTCACATGATATGAGTGATCAATATAATTAAGAAATGAACTCCCCATAAAAAGGCTGGCTAACAGCATATTCCAGCAGGATTGATATTGTATGGGCTAATTAAATATTTATCAAGTGTCAGCAGTGGGCAAAGCACAGTGCTAGATGTTATGGGGTATACAAAATATATTTCCGTTACTAAGGAACTCGAATATAATAGTCTGATCATGCATAATAGAGGGAGGATGTGATCAGTGTGGCCAAAGGGGCAGGAAGATGAGCTTGGACATTCAGAAGAGGTTTTCCCTGTATCAGCATTTCTGCCCTGAGTGCTCAGTCTGAAATATTCAGAGAAAATTTATTTAATTAAAGTATCAGTCATATTCCCTTATAGACTTGCTTCTGTGTTCACAAGTATAGATTCTGTCCTCTTTGGGAGCAAAACGGTTTGCGTTACTCAGAAAGGGGGGAAATGCCCTTTCACTGTCTTGATCTGGAAATGGAAATGAAAGCAGGAAGTCAATTAGATTTTTGGAAAGCACACGACATGGTTCTTGTAAGTGGGAGGCTGATGGGGAGAATCTGTCCTGTGTGAGTCAGGACAGTTGTGTCAGCGGCTATAAGAGCAGCACCACGTCTCGGGAACAACTGACTGATGTGCAGCGTCTCCTGGGACGGTGGGTTCAGAGGTCTGAGCTCCTCCTCCTGGGGGGCCACTGTCTTCAACATGGGGCTTCTTCAAAGCCCCCCAGATCCTTTTCATTAGGCAGCTGATCACACAAGACTGTTAGAATCAAGCCATGGCACAACAAAAACAACCTTGCCCTCCTTTCCTTGAGCAAATGCATTCCCATGGCCCCAAGCTGATGCAAAGGAGGCAGACTTTCTGGTGAGGGTCACATGAGTTCTTGCCTCAGCTTTGGCTGTGAAAGCCGTCTGGCATGGTGTGAATGCTTTGCAGGAGGGAGAATGTAACACCTGTGGGAATCAGCCGTGGGGGAGGGCACAGGTGTGCAGGCTGGGCCGGCTCTGCACCGTTGCTTCCAGACTCACGTCCATTCACCCAGCAGGACTTTAGTCCAGTGACTCCCTTTGTCCAAAAGATTAAAAGCTGCCACCTCTTCACAAGTGTCTCATGGGCTACAAGACAGGGTGGACAGCACAGGAGAAAGGGATCATCAGCTTGAAAGAACCATATCTATCTGTCTAGCTATGTATATCTTTATATATATACGGCTATATATAAACCTCATGGTAACCACAAATCAAAAATCTATGATAAATACACACACAACAAAGAGAAAGGAATCCAAACATAATACTAAAGATAGTCATCAAATCACAAGGGAAGGCAACAAAAGAAGAAGAAAGGAACAAAAAGAACTTTTTAGAAAACAGAAAAAAATTAGCAAAGTGTTAGGAAGTACATACCTAACAACAACTACTTTAAACGTAAATGGAGTAAATGCTCCATTCAAAAGACAGAGAGTGGCTGAATGGATACAAAACAAGACCCATATTTATGTTGCCTACAAGAGACTCACTTCAGATGTAAAGACACACAAATATTGAACGTGAGGGAATGGAAAAAGTTATTCCATGCAAATGGAAATAAAAAGAAAGCTGGGGTAACAATACTTATATCAGACAAAATAGACTTTAAAACAAAGGTTGTGACAGGAAACAAAGAAGCACATTACATAATTATAAAGGGATCAATCCAAGAAGAAGATGTAACAATTATAAATATATATGCACCCGGCATAGAAGCATCTAAATACATAAAGCAAATATTAACAGACATAAAAGGAGAAATTGAGCATAACACAATAATAGTAGAGGACTGTAACACCCCACTTACATCAATGGACAGATCATCCAGACAGAAAATTGATAAGGAAACACAAGTCTTAAATGACATATTAAATCAGATGGACTTAATAGACAAATATAGAACATTCCATCTGAAAGCAGCAGAATCCACATTCTTTTCAGTGTATATGGAACATTCTACAGGATAGATCACATGCTAGGCCACAAAACAAGTCACAGTAAATTTAAGATTGAAATCATATGAAGCACCTTTTCCAACCACAACACTATGAACCTAGAAATCAACTACAAGAAAAAAAAGTGCAAAAAACCATAAACACATGGAGGCTAAATAATATGCTACTAAACAACCAATGAATCACTGAAGAAATCCGAGAAGAAATTAAAAAATACCTGGAGGTGAATGAAAACAAAAACACAATGATCCAAAATCTGTGGGTTGCAGCAACACAGGTCTAAGAGGGAAATTTATAGTGATACAAGCCTACCTCAGGAAAACAAGAAAAATCTCAAATAACCTAAACTTACAGCTGAAGGAATGAGGAAAAGAAGAACAAACAAAATCCAAAGTTAGAAGAAGGAAAGAAATGATAAAGATCAGAACAGAAATAAATGAAACAGGACTTAAAAGAATAGAAAAAATCAAAGAAACTAAGAGCTAGTTCTTTGAAAAGAGAAACAAAATTGATAGGCATTTAGCTAGACTCATCAAGAAAAAAAAGAGAGGGCCCAAATAAATAGAATCAGAAATGAAAAAGAAGTTACAACTGACACCTACACATTCAATGCAGTCCCCATCCCCATCAAAATACCAATGGCTTTTTTTTCACAAACTAGAACAAATAATTCTAAAATCTGTACAGAAATACAACAGAACCTGAATAGCCAAAACCGTCTTGGGAAAGGAGAACAAAGCCAGAATTATCATGCTCCCTGATTTCAGACTATACTGCAAATCTACAGTAATTAAAACAGTATGGTACTGGAACAGGAACAGACATATAGAGCAATGGAACAGAATATAGAGTCCCAAAATAAACCCACACTTATACTGGCAATTAATGTATGACAACGGAGGCAAGAGTATACTGGGAGAAGACAGCCTCTTCAATAAATGGTGCTGGGAAAACTGAAAAGCCAGATGTACAAGAATCAAACTGGACTACTTTCTTATAATGTACACAAATTAAACTCAAAATGGATTAAACACTTAAATGTAAGGCCCGAGACCACAAAACGTCTAGAAGAGAACATAGGCAGTGTGTTCTTTGACATCAGTCTTAGCAGTATTTCTTTGGATCTATCTCCTCAGGCAAAGGAAACAAAAGCAAAAATAAAGAAATGGGACTACATCAAACTAAAAAGCTTTTGCACAATGAAGGAAACTATCAACAAAGCAAAAAGGCCACCTCCTGAGTGGGAGACAATATTTGGAAATGATGTACCTGATAAGGGGTTAAATCCAAAGTACACAAAAACTCATACAACTCTCAACATCAAAAGAAAAATCCATTAAAAAAATAGGCAGAGGACCTGAATAGGCATTTTTCTAAAGAAGACATACAGATGGCTGACAGGCCCATGAAAAGATGCTCAACATCATTAATCATCAGGGAAATGAAAATCAAATCCACAATGAGAGTGGTTAGAGAGTAAATCCACAATCCTTACACCTGTCAGAATGGCTATTATCAAAACGACAACAAATAATAAGAGTTGGAGAGGATGTGGAGAAAAGGGAACATTTGCACTGTTGGTGGGAAAGTAAACTGGTGCCGCCACTATGGAAAACAATGTGGAGTTTCCTCAAAAAATTAAAAATAGAACTACCGTATGATCCAGCAATTCCACTTCTGGGTATTTACCCAAAGGAAACAAAAAGACTAATTTGAAAAGATATATGCACTCCTGTGTTCATTGCAGCATTATTTACAATAGCTAAGATTTGGAAGCAATCTAAGTGTACATCAACAGATGAATGGATAAAGAAGATGTGGTATATATAAACAATGGAATATTACTCAGCCATAAAAAAGAGTGAAATCTTGGCATTTGCGATAACATGGATGGACCACTTATGCTAAGTGAAATAAGTCAGATGGAAAAAGACAAATACCCTATGATTTCACTTATATGTGGAATCTAAAAAACAAAACAAATGAACAAGCATAACAAAAGAGAAAGAGAGCCATAGGTACAGAGAACAGAGGGGAGGGTGGTGGGGGGCATGAGAGAAATAGGTGAGAGAGATTAAGGGGTACAAACTTCCAGGTACAAGATAAATGAGTCGCGAGTATGAAATGTACAGTGAGGGGAATATTGTTTGAATTATGAATACCTAATACCTTTGTGTGGTGACAGAGGGTAACTAGACTTGTCATGGTGATCATTTTGAAACGTATAGAATTGTGGAATCACCATGTTGTGAACCAGGAACTGACGTAGGGTTGTAGGTCAATTACTCTTCAGACACAATCAGACAAAGTCATGGAAATAGAGATCAGATCTGTGGTTCCTAGAGGTGGGAGTAGGGGGAGGGGAAGCAGATGAAGGTGATCAAAAAGTACAAACTTCCAGTCACATGATGAATAAGTACCAGGGGTTCAAGGTACAACATGACAAATGGAATGAAAACGTGCATGTTACGTATGAAAGTTGTTAGAGAGTAAACCCTCAGAGTTCTCATCACAAGGAAAAAAGTGTGTTTTTTCTGTTTCTTTAATGTTGTATCTGTATGAGATAATGTATGTTCCCTAAACTTATTGTGGTAATTATTTCATGATGCGTGTAAGTCAAATCCTTACGCAGTACACCTTAAACTTATACAGTGCTGTGTGTCAATTTTATCTCAACCTGGAAGAAAAAAAAGAAATAAGTTTGTATCGCTTTCCCCTCGCAAAATGCAAAACGTTAAGACATTTGTACAACAGATACAAACAGTGCCCTAGCCACTGGGTTACACTACCTCCTAGATCAGTCAGTGTCATTAGCAGCTAAGCGAGGCTTCTCCCCCGACATCGTGCATTTATTCCATTGCTACAGCACCAGCTCCGATAAGGAGAAACGTTTGTGTTCTTTATCCCCTCTCCTACCCCCTCTAAGGAGAAGGTCCGACGACTCCAGCGTTGTATGCATTTTGCATGACACTCTGTGTCACTTTATCTGGGATATCAAGGTTAATATAGAAACGTTTTATGACTGTTGTCTTCCTGGGTTGGTTATGGAAATAAGATGTCTATCTCACAGAGTTCTCTCAGCAAAGGGAAAACGTAAAATAAATAGAAATAAATAAATAAATAGGAAAAAGTAACTCACAAACAGTTTTGCAAATATAAAGTGCATGAGCGATTGTGTCCTGAGGGTATAGAATTAACTCACACGATGATAATTTATACTTTATGTGAGTTTTATTTTTATACACCTGCTTTTCTTTGCAATTCATGAAAAAACATATTGATATCAAGGCAATCATGCTGTCACAGAATTCATAATCCTAACTGGGAGACTTCACATCAATATGACACGTCTCTTTTATGCTAACTCTGGCAATTTAGAAAAAAGTACAGGTTATAAACAGCTAATAAAACTTCGCCATTTGTTTGCCTGATACATCCTCTTTCCTTTCGATGGAGTCGTGGGCTCCTGCTGGCTTTGGAGAAATCTGAGTGTGCAGGAAGGGGAAGGGCTTGTAGCCCCATCTCAAGAGTCACCTGCACGTCCTCCTGTGGGTTTAAGTCGGGCGGGTTTGTCGGCGTTTGGGTTTTCAGACTGTAGGCTTTGGGCTGAAGGTTGAAGTCCACTCCAAGCTTGACTGTGCTGCGTGGCCCTGTGTGGGTTACAAAAGGGGTCAGTGAACGGGCTGTGAAGGGACTGGTACCAACTGCTTAGGCTTTTCTGGTCACGTGGCGTCTGTTGCATCAGTTCAGCTCTGCTCAGTGCCGACGCAGCCATCAGCCTCGGGCTGTCCCCAAAACACCTTTTATTATGTGCCCGAACCGTGAATTTCACACGATGCTGCGTGTCCTGACATGTGATGATTCTTTTCATTTTTTCAACCACTTAAAAATCATTCTAGTTCATGGGAGGCACAAAAGCAGGATTTGGCGTGTGGGCCGCTGTGTGCTGACCCCTGGACAGAAGGCAGGCTCCGCATCAGGCTGCTGGGTTTTAACCCACTTTCGTGCTTCACTGGCCGAGCTGCGCTGAAACGACCTGCTTGGACGTCATGGATTCTTTGTACAGTGGGGCTCCTACCCTTCCCCCCAGGGAGGCTCAGGGAATCACAGGGGCCATGAGTGCAGATGCCCTGCAGACACGTGCCCCCAGAACTGCTCTGCAGGGCTGGGTTCCGGACGCCCCTCACTTACCTGGGGGTCTAAACACCGTGGCTGCTGGGCACTCAGCTTGAACAGGTGGAGGATCCAGGCAGGGACGGTGGTTGTCACTTCCTCTTTCACAACCTTGCTCCAGACTGTGCTGGGTGCGGGGCCCGCCCCGCCCTAGGGGCTCCCGGTGGTTGTGGGGCTGGGTCCCGCCGTCTCTGAGGCCCGTCCGGGTGGGCGCCCAATGTTGCACAGCTCGGCAGCGTGATGCCATCACCCCATGACTGAGGCAGGGTGTTCAGCGCTGGGAGGGCCTGGGAGCAGGAGGGCTTGTGCCGTGTGCTCCTGGGGCACCTGCTTCACTTAGTGTGGCTGCGTGGATGGAGCCACGTTTGGGGCCCACTGGTGGGAATTCAGCAGGCAGTGCTCTGACATCTGGATGGTGTTACTGCCCCACAGGTAGAAACTTCTCGTTTTGTTGTCTCTCCGTCTCTCTGCATCCTGTCCACTTTTCTCCTAATGCACCCTGGCAGCCTGGCCTGTGGCTGAGACAGATCACCTGACTTGGAAGGAAACACCGTGAGACAGAACGTGGAGAGGAAGCTCACGGGGGAGCGGGGCGTGGCTATCTCACCTGTTCTCACCAGGTGATGCTGGTGGGTGAAGAGAAAGCAGAGACCCGGACTGAGAGCGTCCCTCTTCCATCCACAGCAGGAGCCGGGTCATGCATGGAATTCTTTCAACCAAAAACACGACCATCCCTTTATTCTATTTTGTAAAATTAATTAATTAGTTTTTAAAACGTCTTTATTGGAGTCTAATTGCTTTACAATGGTGTGTTAGTTTCTGCTTTATAACAAAGTGAATCAGCTATACATATATTCTATTTTTTTTAAAAACAAAAAGAGGCATGGACCACAGGATAGTCATGCTATAATGGCCATGGAAACAGTCGTATTTCTTCAAATGCCATTTCGTGTGTACATTGTCATTGGGGCACTGATCCCAACTCAGTTTAGGTGATGTGAAACGTAGTTGAATTCTCTTGGGGGGTGGGGTGGGGTGGGTTAAAAATTTGCATAAATAGTTCGGGTCAGCTGATACCTCCCAGGAGGGAGAACAGTCCTTACACCCGTTAGAGTCATAAGGGAGATAGAACTGTCTCTTCGCTTTCAGGGTAAAGCTCAGAGACGCCCAGACACTCGGGAAGGTTATGGTTTAACGCGTAGAGGAGGTCGTGGTCGAGGCTGTTCCCCCAGCTTGAAACGTTTCTTTCGACTCTGCCCCTCAGCCGGGACCCGACCACCTTCCGCATCCCCAGGCTGCAGGGGACGCACCTCGACGTTCCTTCCTTCTTCTCCTTAGCTCTGGATGCACCGCAGCGTTGCCCTCCGCGATGCCACCTCCCCCGCAGCTGCTGTACTTCCGCTGCGTGCATGTCCGGTCAGCTCGGTCTTGCCCAGGGCCAGCCGGCAGCGCGGGGGCAGCGAGGGTGCAGGGGCATCCTTGGGTGGACCGCGGTGCCACAGACGCGCACTGGCCCTGCCTGCACCCGGCTCTGAAGCTTCTCGGGCACGTTCGCTTTAAACATAACTGGTTTGTTTATCACAGCAGCCTCTGCGATTTCTTAACCCCTTCACATGTCTTCTCAATTATTACTAATTCTCTCTTACTGGGCGATGCCTTCTTTTGGGACTTCTTATAAAATATATCTGGTGAGGACTAACACTTTTATTTATTTAATATACTTTCATGTGATTTTTGCAGAATCGTCATCAATATACCATCTACTGCAGATCTGAGAATTCTTTCCTGATTCTTTGAATAAGCCTGCGTCTCTTTTACAGGTCCCCACGCCACACACGCACACACAGTCCCTCCCTCTCTCTCTCTCTCTCTCTCTCTCTCTCTACTAATTTTTGGTGGTGTCCTTCTCTCTTAAACAGGATGTATCTGAAATCAGGGAGCACTTGGCTGGACCGTGCCTTCCACGCGCCCTGCACGCAGTTTGCCGTGTATTTCCCAGGACCCTGGCTCAGGTGACCCTTCCACCTGCATGTGGCTGGCCGCGGTGCCCGCAGCGCTCTGGGTCCCTCATCACTGGGACACCCTCTGCTCACTTGGCCGTTGCCTGATCACGTTAGCAGTCTGGTGCAAAACTTTCACTTTCCAGGAGAAATGCCAGCGGATGAAAGACCCCAGCTCAACCTTTTCCTCTGGAAGCCGGAGGGGAGAGGCTTGGGGAGAGCTGGAGATGCTCACGGGAGGCCCCGGACCGCCCCCCGACCACCCGCCTCACCCCGAGGCCCCCATGACCGCCGGGCGACTCTCCTCGGGGGCCGCTGGAGCCTGAGGCTGGGGGCGGGGAGGGAGCGCAACCTCGGGGCCAGGCTGATGGGAGTTCCCAGCAGCCTGCGCCTCAGCATCACAGCTTTCCCCTTCCCAAGAAAAAACAGTGTTATTATTATATGTCTAATTCCCTAATGTGTGACCTAGCAGCCCGTATCATCTTACAGAGGGTGAAGAGAAGAGAGGAGGGTGGACGTGTGATCAGAGCTTTCAATATCCCCCCCGCCGGCCCTTACATCATCCGCCGCTCTCTAAGAGGATTTTCAGCCGGCTTGGCTTCGTTATTAAAATAGTAATTAATTTTTTCCTCTTCACAAAACCCAGGGACCTTCAGATGGAGGCCTCGGCAGCGAGGGCAATCTCCTTTTGAAAGTGGCCTTTCTGGAAGCCGTAATCGGCTCCCCAGCTGTACAGTACACATGTTCTCCAGTAAATGTGATTAAAGATCTGCACAAAAAACCCCTTGCAGAAAATTAATTCAGTTTCCAGAATAAAAAGTTTGATAAAGTTGTGCAATGCTCCAATGACAACACATAATAGAAGGCTAGAGTTTTATCCCCTTGAAGGATAAATGAACGGCCAGAAAGGTCTGGTAGTTCCCAGAGAAAAAACATCTGCTACAGCTAATTCACGTGCGCCTCCCTCGGACTGCAAGCCTCACCGGCCACGTCAGGCAGCGGGAGGCCCAGACTCGCTGCTGGCAGGACAGTTTCAGGCTGGGGTCCCCGTGTCCTCCTCGGCCCCCGTCAGGGCCGGTCCCGCTCCACCCCGTGACCCGCATCCCCGCAGAGGCCCGCAAGGGGCCAGGACAGGGCCCCGGTGGGGACCTTCCTTTCTATGCAAGGCGGGCCGTGGGCAGTGGAAGCTTAAGACCTGGTTGGAGCCCTGCCTGCTACTTGCTATTCTTAACTTCTCCAAAGCTCAGGTTTTTGCTCTTGAAACAAGACTAATGTGTCTCCTTTTGGGGTTTTCATGAGGATTGAATGAAATGATCCATCCAGAGGGTTTTACCACGGTTCCTGCTGCGGGAGCTGCAATCCGTAGCTGCAGGCGTTGGAGGGTGGAGAGAACACGGCCCGCGGTGCAGCTCCTTCCCCTCTGGGGACAGAACCCGCCTTGTGTCCTGCAGCGGGTCGACCCCTCCCCAGTTGTGTCCCCCCGGAACTTCCGGATGTGACCCTATTTAAGGTCTTTGCAGATTTAGTAAGTTAAGGATCCCGAGACACAATCGTCCTGTGTGCAGCGTGGCCCTGACTCAACTGGCTGCTGTCCTTACGAGAAGACACACAGGGAGGAGTCCGTGTGGCCGGAGGGATGTGGCCACAGCCATGGGGCGCCCAGGGCCCCAGTAGCTGGAAGAGGCAGGAAGCTTCCTCCCCTGGAGCCTCTGGAGGGAGTGCGGCCCTGCCAGCACCTTGATCCCAGACGTCCCGTCTCCAGAGCTGAGAGAGGATAGATTCTGCTGCTCTGAGCTGCCAGGTTTGTGACAGTTAGTCAGGTTGCCCTGGGAGACCAACAGGAGACAGGGAAGGTCAGCCCGCCTCGCAGGGAGGCGACCTCAGACGCTGAGACGAGGGTCCTGGGCTTGTCTGAGCTCCTTGCACACCTGCGGAGAGGGGACGGGGAGCCTCACCCGGGTCAGCCTCGGCCCAGGTGAGGCCACTGCCTGGGCTGAGGGGGACGAGACACACAGTAGGCCTGTCCACGGGCTGCAGACTTTGGTCTGAAGATACCTGAGCAAAAGGGCCATGGGCTATCTTGAGTGGCGTCCCGTGGCCTCTCTGGCCATGCTGGTTGCCTCCGGGGAGCGGCAGCACCAACCCCGTAGTGGGCAGCCTGTCCCTTGGCCTTCCTGGCCTCTGACCCTGGACGGGGCGGGCGGGAGCTCTGACCGCAGCTGGAGAGCAGCCGGCAGGACAGCTCGGACCAGGCGTTCCCCATCCTCCCTGGGCCGCTGCCTCCCCTCGGCTGCCGTCTCCTAGCTTCTGACCGTGGTCCCTGTGTCTGGATCGGGGGGGAAAGGAGCTCTTCTCTCAGCCCTCTGCCGGCCTGTTCCTCCACCTGCCAGGGACCCCCCAGGAGGGAAGGATGGGGGAGGGGAGGCGGCAGGCGGCCCTCTGTGCAAGGGTCCTCCTCACCCCTCTCTTGCAGACTGAGAGCTGGTGGGCAGACAGCAGGGGCTGCGTCAGGGACGGGGTCCTGAGCCCCCCTGTCGCCGAGCACCTGTGGGCTCTGCCAGGGGGCACTGCAGCTGGGGGACATCGTGTCCACCACCACCCCCCTGGTTGCATCCTCTGCTCTCCTCTTTCTTTGGTTTCGAAGAACTGCCTGCCTGTCTGGTTCATTACAACTTAAAGCAGCCACTGGAAAATGGGACATAGAGAAAGAAAAAGAGTTCAGATTACGTCTCCTTTTGCACTAAAAAGAGCTTTTACGTTTGTATAAAAATATACAAATTCAGCTTCTCAGGCAGAATTGTATCAGAAAGAAAGTTCTTGAATGTCATGACTCTACATGCGGCTGATTTTACTTCCTAAGATGAAAAGAAACAGATTCTCATACCCGAGGAGATAGAGACGGTTCACCTCCTCAAACACGGAATAAATTCTGTATGTTTTCCTGTGGAAGTTTCCACACTGAAATAATAATTGCTAATATAATTGAGTGAGAACCTGCTCTCTCTTGGGAGGCGACGGCCTCTGCAACCCCAAACATTGGAGCAAAGCGATTATCAGCAATCTTCTCTTGAAATTCCTCCAACTTTTTGCAGCAGGGTGAGAACACATGAGAGACAGAAACGGTGTGCATCTTGCTCTATTTCAGTCGTTCTTCTTGTATCTGAGTGGGACACCTTCAGAATTAGAGGCACCAATTTTATTCCACTTCTTAAAGTCGGTTTAATAAATTAACTGACCAGAAATGAACATCTGATCTGATCTGAAACGGACTTTACTTGTGTGAATTGAGGCTGAAACCTGTGCCAATGTTCTTGGAAACATCTAGAGTATTGACAGCTTGAGAAACTAAATTTTAAACTTAAAGGTTAGAAACCCCTTTTTTCTTTTCCTTCTTTTTCCGTTTCCCAGAGTCTGTATTGGGGCCCTAAGGTCCACAGTGGAACAGGGGCCCTTCCGCATTTTGCCCATGTGGATGGAGCCTGTCCCAGGTGTTGGGTGTGGCTGCCCACACGCTGTACACTTGACTCTGTCCTGTTGGGTGCAGATTCGATTCACGTGGTCTGCAGGTTTTCCATGTGTTGCTTGTGTGTCCCGCTTCCCTCTGAGGGCAGCGTGGCTTTGGGGGCCCTACTCCTGTCCCCTCAGGGGACAGCCCAGCCAGAGAGTCTTGGATCGGTGTGCAGAATGGTGTCTAGTACCCAGTAAACACTTCATTAGTGTTACTTATTGTTTTAATTTACCATTATTACTTAACTACAAGTACTCAGGTCTTCCAAATTGAAAACTGAAAACCCTGAAGCTTCCCTAACATGCAGCACGCAAAATTAATTTTTTACACTTTCTAATATTTTATTCCTTTTATTTTCAAGGATGTTCACCTGGGTCCAACCCTTGATTCCTGGCGTGAGCTCCCTCCGACCAGCAGGATGTGTGTTGGTGTGAAGCCATCCTGCCCTGCCCAGAACGGGTCCCTATTCAGCTTCTTTCAGGTACGAGGCTAACGGTTCAATTACTTGTGGGGCGAGATCAAAGGACAGGAAATGGCTGTCATGCCCCAGAGGAAATATTTGTAGAAAAAGGGGCCCAGCAGCAAATAAAGCCCTAATTAATGTCCAAGTCCCGCGCTGATATACGGACCACAGTCATAGGCAGAACAAGCGTGTGTCCAGGCTGCAGTGGATTTTGTGAATTAGCAGCAGAACGAAGCTCCCTGTTTCCAAGGATTAAGGGCGGGAAGGAAGGATGGGGTCTCCAGCGGCTTCTGACAAAACCTTCGGAGTTTGCATTTCACCTTCAGGGAGGATCTTGGAGCTCCCTGCCTCTTGGGGGGCTCCTGACCCCTCCAGGAAATGGCACTGTCATTGTTGCTTTAAATTCTGCCTGGGCTCCAGAGCCTGCGGCTTGGGTGGGAAGGATGGCTGCGTTTTGAAGGCAAAGGACTCTCACCTTCATTTTACACTTAGCTTAGAGTTTCCTGGAACTTACACGTGAAGAAAAGTTTGCATTTTAAGGGAAAACACAGGACAAGTTAGTGATTTGCTCCGCTCTGTGTCTTCATCATTTTATATGGAGGTGGGACGGTCGTGTGGGTGGGATGAGGTCACCGGGAGACGAGGTGAAGGCTCCTCTTTTATATAATACGCTTTCTGCTTTGCATTCAGATGATCATAAATCAATGCATTTACATTCAAACGTAAAGTGGAAAAGATACAGAATCTGAAAAGCCTGTATTCTTTAAAACCAGGAGATTAATGTGGGAGTTGTCATAGCCGTTCCTGCAGAGCAAGGCGAGTCCTGCCTGGTAGGAAAGCACACAACCCAGAGAGGAAAAGTGCTGGATGCCAGGCTGTGTCCTGTGCGGCCCTTTAATCTGATGCCGTTCCAGGCTGGGTCAGCATAGACCCTGTGAGGACAGGCACCAGTTTGGAATTGGGGCGGGGGAGGGCACACTGGGAAAAACATCCACGGAGCACAGACTGGAAGGCGGAAAAGATGGTGCCAGCTTCATAGTTTTAACTGAGAAATCCTTCCTCCTGTTTGGTGAGGACACACTCCCAGCTCAGTGGAAACACGCGCAGCCGTGTCATCACACAGTTGGTACCCAGATCTGACTGAACGTGCTGCTGAAAGAACAGGAAAATCTCCATTAGCCAGGGAATGTCACAGGATCAAGTATTTCTGGTGCTGGATCGGAGACTCACATCCTGAGGTGGATTTCTGGGGAGGTACTGATGAGTGAGTGCCAGAAATAGTAATCTGACACTAAGCTTTTGTGAATCTGACCAAACACGTGTCTAAGAAGAGAATTTATGGGAAGTCAGATTGTGTGCGAGTTCATGAATGTGTTTCTTTTTGAATGTGACAGAAAAATTATTCATTATACCTTTAATCAAACTGTGAATTGAACAGATATTGAAAATGCACACAGAATCTATTAAAATGACACCAGATATATGGCTTCAGTGAACAAGGTGAAACATGTGCAAAGTGAGCCTTGAAAACTTGAACAAAAAGTCTTCCACTGTCCTGCATCAGGGGGCTTGTAACTGCAGAAGCGCTTTAGTGTCTGGGGCTCTGGATGTGGCCCAGACCCTCCTGATAGGAAGTCCTGCCTCAGGAAAGCTATTTTCAGGTAGAGTTTTTCCCGTGATCTGAGTCTTGCAGTGGATTTTGCAGAATAATGTAGGGATAAAGTCTCAGCAAAGATCGTGAGAGCAAATGAGTCACTGGGTTGCTCAGAGAAGTCTAGGGCGGGAGGGGTCTTTCGTGGAGGGTGACTGGGGAGGGGGTCTTTGTGGAGGGGTGGGTGGGAGTGGGGTGCTTTCGTGGAGGGCTGGGGTTCAGTCCTCCCCAGCCCCGAGTGGCTCTGCATTGGAGCTTCATCAGTCTCTGACTTTTCGGGTGAAAGGCATCTCCAGCCCATCTCCCCGCAAGTCCGAGGGGTCAAGTGCGTCCTACCTGGAAGGGCCTTTCTCTCTCTCCTGCTGGGAGCACTCTGTAGCCCAGTGACACTGTGCGGGGGCTTGTCTGTGTGGTCTTCACCGCGCATGCCGGGTAAGGAGCTGCCGTGCCCCCCGCCCGACGGTAGGTGACATTCCTTTTGCTCTGGTTGTTTGTAACCCAAGGGTCCCATCTTGCCGGGCCATCACCAGGTCTGTCCTCGTGTTCTTGGTGTTTCAGCAGCTCTGGGGGCGGTGACTGCTCCCCTTCCTGAAACACTTTCCTCCTGGGTTTCCCTCTCGTCCCCTCTCCAGGCCCCGCCCACCCCAGCAGACCCCGCCCACTCCTCGGCCCCGTCCTCACCAACCCGAGCACCACTTATCAATCCCTTGGCTTTAAACACCGTGTGTGCACGAGTGTGCGTGCGTGTGCACATAATTTCTCTGGCTCTGCAGATGCAGAAGCAAGGCCCAGAAGCGCTATGATTTTTCCAAGGCCACATCACAGGACCGTGAGAGGCTGGCCCGGAACCCAGGACCCCTGACTCCTGCCTCAGCCTCTGTACCCCCTCGCAAGCTTCTCAGATGGGACTTGAATTGGGCGGGGGCGGGAGAGGTCAGACAGGGGGCCAACGCACCTGGCACTCGGGGCCTGCCCACCTGGGACCTGGTCCTCATGGTCTCCTAGGTGGGACAAGGGTGCGTGTAGTCCCGGAGACCTTGGCCCCGGAGACCTACTTTACCAGCCTCAGGGTGGGCTTGGTGAGTCAGGGGTGGGAACTCAGGGCCAGTTCTGTGGGATCCTGGGCCTTTATCAGCTCCTGCTGGAACGGGATGGGCTGCACCGCCCCCTAGTTTAACCTCCATGGTCCAGGACTTGGACATTTCTTTGTGCAAGGACGATGCTGCTTCTGCTTGTTGCCCTGCTGGGCTGGGCTTAGGTGGAGGGGCAGCCCCTGAAGGCCTCTGCCTGCATCTTCCGTCTCGAGCTGGAGGACAGGGTGCTGTGACCTCATTCCTCTTTCTCTGGGTTCTATGTTCCCTGACTTGCGTTATGTGGCGTTCGGGGTTGTTTGTACCATTTGCTGTGATTGTGGGGCGTTTTTCGCAGGGCTCTGCCATTCCCGTTTTCTCTGGTGAATTCAGCGTGTGCTCTGAATGGACCAGTATCCTGGACACTATCCACACAGACCCATGACATGGATGCTGTGAGATCTCAGCTCAGTGTTGGTGGAAGTCCCCGTGCTGACTTCCCTCACTGTCCTCTGCATCTCCTGAGATAAAATCTCGTCTAAAGTGTACTTCTCTGTGTCTTCATTGTCAGTGGTCCCAGCCTCTAAGTTTACAGATAATAGATCAACATGACCTCACCGTGTACTTAATTGATAAGAAATAACATTAGAGAATCAAATGGAAATGATTATTGCTTAGATATGTGAGGCTGACAGATAGAAGCACAGGACATTTTAAAAAGGACCCTCATGGGTCCTTCTTGGTTGTGGTGAAAACACATTTGGCTCCAGAAGAAGACGTGTCTGCTGGGGGTTGTGAAGGAGGGTGACGGAGCTGCTCTGGGCAGAAGGAAACCTACGGGAAAGACTTGGGTCCAAGGGACTCCTGTCTGGGAGCAGGACGGGCGTTTACAGAGAGAAATAAGAAGATGTGCTCCTGATGTGAAACAGGCAAGTGAACGGAGTGCCTTTTAAATAAAGACAATCAGAACCAGAATCCAAAGAAACTTTCTGCTGACCTCCAATTAGCTCTGGCACTGTTACATTTTTTGGAAACTTTCCTCATAAGAGAAGGGGAAAAATAAATTGCATAGGCACCGTTTTAAATTGCCACAAAATTTCCCCAGGATGTGGATGGGATGCAGAGGTTACTTTTGTCCTGCGCCGAGTAGGGAGGGCTAAGGCTGAGAGAGGTGACCCTGGGCTACTGCCAGTCACTCTGTTTGATTTTAAAAACGGGGAGCCCTCGGGCTTCCCTGGTGACACAGTGGTTGAGAGTTCACCTGCCGATGCAGGGGACATGGGTTCGTGCCCCAGTCCGGGAGGATCCCACATGCCGCAGAGCGGCTGGGCCTGTGGGCCATGGCTGCTGAGCCTGCGCGTCCGGAGCCTGTGCTCTGCAACGGGAGAGGCCACAGCAGTGAGAGGCCCGTGTACTGCAAGAAATAAAAAATAAAAATAAATAAAATAAATAAATAAAATAAAAACGGGGAACCCTGTGGAGTCAGGAGACAGTCTCACCTCTAGAGGTCCTGTGAGTTCAGGGCGCTCCATCCCCACGGTATGTATGGCCTGGTGGGCTCCGAGGACTGGCTCCTGGAGCGGCCCTGAGAGGAGGCCTGAGGACGTGGCCATAGATGCCTAAAGGCAGCAGTGCCACCACCTGGCCCCAGGAGGACCCGGCACTCATGCCCCCTTGGGAAGGGAAGCCCATTCTCCAACCACTGACCACTGCTGTTCAGACCAGTCCTGCGGGCGTCAGGTGACCGGGGACCAGTCCCACTCCCGGGGAGGGTGGCACACCTGAGGACTGTGCCAGAAGGTGGCAGTGGGCAGGCTCTTGGGCAGGGGAGCCCGCGGCTGTCTGCCAGGGTCACTGAGGGAGGGGGAGGCCCAACCTGGGCAGTCTGGGTGCAGGTGGCCTGGCGATGCACTTCAGAAAGTCTAACGGGCTCAGGGCACATGATGCGCTGTCCACAGGCCAACCTCCAGCCTGGGGGAGCTGGAGAAGCCAGGCCAATGGACCCACGGGGACAGAGTGACCTCCTCATGACGTCCAGAGAAGCCTGCCAGGCCCCATGCTGGCAACGCCGGGCGCTGCCCCCTGCCCGGAGCCCCCTCCCCACACGCTGAGAGCTCAGGCTTCAGCACTTGCCGTCTATGGGTGATGAGTACAGCGTGGCCCTCACTCCCTGCTCTCTCAGTGACCAAGCAGATGGGCAGGGACTGTTTTGGTACCGTTTCTGCAGAGCCGGGCGATGCTCTCGGCCCGCGTGGGACGAGGACACGCTTGCTCTGAGGCTGAGGAACGGCGAGCTGCTGAGCCTCACTGTTCAGCCTGCTGTCCAGCCTCTCTTAGGCGACGTGTGACGTTGCGAGTCCCTTCCCTGGGGTGTGTCTGCCCGGCCCGGCCCCGGCCTAGATGGAAACGCTCTTACTGCGGAGCTGGTCCCCTGGGGCTGTGCCTCCATAAAGGCCCATCGCTTTTCCTACCTGCTGGTTGTCTGCTTCCCACGATGCTGGGAGCATGTTTCTCACTGAGCACAGTGGGGTCTTGGGTGTGCCCTGGGCGTGTGGCAGGTGCCCCTTGCCCTCCCGAGGCCACACCTTCGTGCAGGTTGCCTGGCCCCTTCCCTCTTCTCTTTCCTCCTCCTGCTTTCTCTCCCCCACCTGCCATCCTCTGCCAAGGAAGCTGGCATTTCCCACGTATTCAGCCACTCAGAAAGGCCAGCTCTATGAATAGAAGCTGTAGGTGAGGAGGGTGTTCCGCGTACACCGGCCATTCGACCCTTGTTCTCGCAGCAGCAGAAGGAAACCAGGGGAAACGCCGTGGCTCTCCCACCTGTTATCAGGGGGCTGGTGCTGTCGTCACGAAGCACAGATCAAGCGCTGGTGTAGAAAATAACTAGAAGCCAGTCAGGGTTAACGGTTGCCGTAAGAGGCCGGAGTCCGCCGCAGCGTGGCCAGGCCGGGGGCCGTCGGAAGGGGGAACCCGCGTGCAGAGCACAGACTCCACCCTTATTGATGGAAGGGCTCTGAGTTGGGCAGAGTCCTTGGTCTCCTGGTATCTCCTCTTTGACCCGTGAAGCCCTTTTTCCTACCAGATAAGCAACTTTGCAAAACTGCTTTACTGGGGTGTAACTGACATTAATCAACTACACATATTTTAAATGTACAACTGAGTCAATTTGATCTAATCATCTGTCTGTGAAGTCATCACCACAGTGAAGACAGGGAAGGTGTTCATTCATCTCAGAGTTTCCTTGTGTCTCTTTGCCATCCCTTTCCCCCAAGCCTCTCCCCACGTTCTCGACTCCTGTCCCCAGGCAGCTGCTAATCTAGTTTTAATTTCCTTGAATTTTCTATCAATGGAATCAGAAAGTATGTACTTTTCATTTTTGCCCTGGATCCCTTTATTTGGCAGAGTTATTTAGGTTGGTCGTGCTGTAACCTGCACCCAGACTTATGCCTTTCATTGAGAGCGGCTTTCCACCGTACGGATGTGCCAGTTTCTTTATCTTTCTACCTTCTGATGGACTTGCTGGCTGTTACTGATAAAACTGAAAGGAACATTTGTGTACAAGTCTTCGTCTGTACATGCTTCCACTTCTCTTGGTTGAATACCTAAGCTGCAGAGGATAGGGCATATGGTAGCTGCACCTTTACCTTTTGAAGATACTGCCAAGCTCTTTTCCAAAGAAGTTGTACTCTTTGATATTCCCATCAGCAATGAATAAAAGTTCCTTTTTCTCCCTGACCTCAGCAATGGGGTCTTTTAATTTGAACCTTTCTGGGGTGTGTCACTGTGACCCATTGTGGTGTCGGTTTGCATGTATTTCCCCGATAACCAGTGATGTTGAGCACGTGCAGTCTGTGCATCGTCTCTAGTGATGTGTCTGTGGAATATTTTCCCCACTTGAAAAACTGGGTTGCTTCTTTTCTTCATATTGATTTGAGAGTTTATTTATTCTGGATACGAGTCCTGTATCAGATATAATATATAATTTGCAAATATTCTCTCCCAGTTTTTATAGAGACTAGAAAGTCATAGTTCTTAGTTTTGTATCTTTGTTAATATGTTGCACAGGATGAAATATGCACCTCACAGCATCCAGTGTGCAGGGAGCCGGGTCCAGAGCAAGCAGTGCATTGTCCGGCTGGGAAGGTGGATGGGTCTTATGCGCAGGCTTCTTGCAATGGTGTTAATGGGGGTGGAGCCTCCAAAGTGTCTTCCTCTGAAGAACGGGGATTGGAAGGAGAAGCCCGCACGTTGATTTTGGTGAAGACTTTGGAGGTAGCAGATTTCATGAGCCTCCTCCACGGCCTCCCTCAAATGCTACCTTCCCTGCTTGCCCACTTTGCCTGGGACTGGGGCTCCCGGGATGCTGGACTTCCAGTGCCCAAGTTGGGAAATTTCTGGGGAAACTGGGGCAAGGTGGTCACCCTCTAAAATTTCAAACCGCCTCCATCCCAACCCTGACACTCATACTCCCCTTTCCTGCCGTAACATCATCTAACAAACGACAGACTTATTCGCTGTGTGTGTGTATCTCCCACCACCAGCTCCCAGCACATGGGCTCCGACAGGACAGGGACGTTTCTGTCCTGCTCAGGTCTGTGTCCCTGTCCCCGAGGAGCTCAGTGGGCATCTATGGGATGAGTGGCAGCTGGCATTATGAAGTCTGCTCCACACGTGCATGTGGGCCACCAGAACTCGGGCGCGACTGCTCAGAGAACTGGTCACCCCCCAGCACCAAAGACCCTGGGGGTCCCAGGAGTTCTTCAGTCCGGGCATCTCGGGGGAACAGAGGCTCCGTTCACTTGGGAGCCCTGTGGATCACAACAGGCTCCACGCACTCCCGGCGGGCTGTGCGTCTCCGGGGTCTGAGATGCTTCCAGAGCCTCATGGTGGAGAGTCCAAGGAGCACCTTCAAGAAGAGACGCATTTTTAGCAGAAGCAGCTAAGACGACGTGCTATGTCATTATCCCCGGATGGATTATGAATTAGAATTTGAGAACTTCTCTCTATAGAAGTACATCTCTGACTCCATAGATATTTAATTCACTGTTGGTTGGTTGCTCAGAGCAAGCTGGAGTGTGAAAAAGCCACGTAAATTAATAAAAACCAGCCTCACTCTGGAAGGTCGCATCAGGCGGATTCCAACCGGGCTGCCTTCAACTGATCGAAGAGGAATGTCCGGCCCCAGGGCTCTCTCCTGTGCGTCCGCTGTTGGGGTGTGTCCACCCCCAGGGCAGCCGCGAGCTCCCACTTCTGCCAATGCACAAGCACACAGCCACACATCCCATTGTCCCACGGCCCCGTCTGCAAAGACGTGTGCATTTTGAAGGGTCAGCGGGAAGACGGGGTGCCCCAGGTCCCATTGCCTGTAGGACCGTGATTCACACTGAAGACGAGGCACAGCCTCAAACCCCCCTAATTTATGAAAAGGAGGCATGGGTCAGGTGGAGATGGGGGAGGAAGATGGAAGCCCAGAGAGTTTACACCAGCTGGAGCGCAGAATCCTTCCTTCCTCCTTTTCCCCGGGGTGGTGACCGCAGGGGCCATGCACATGTAGAGTAAGGGTGTCCCTGCAATCTTTCCCCATGGGCCCAGGCCCAGGAGTGGCTGGAGCTGCACCGCTGCAGTGTTTATCCAGAGACAACGGGCAGCCTCTGCTGGACGAGAGGCGTCTGGTCAGCCCGGGAGGACAGCTAGCCTCCTCCTCCGCGCCGTTGCCACTTCACTTGGTCCAGCGGAGGACGACCCTCTTCCCTGGGGCCAGCAAACAGCTCTGGAGGTGTGGGCCTCACGGGACACCAACAGAACGCCGAGACCCCAAGAGTTCAGGAAAAGGACCACAAGTCATCTCAAAACCCCCAGTGAGACAGTCTCATACGTGCTTCAGCAGCGAACGCCGGGAGCTTGTGGGCCCTCCGAGAACCGGAGGACCTCTTTCTAGATGCTTCTCTGAGCCCTTTGCAGTGGACTGAGACAGATTCTCTTGTGCCAGCTGTGATTTTCTGGAAGAAACTCATGCAAATTTCCCACATTTTGCTTTTTACCTCTCAGCACACACCTTCTGCAATTTCAGGCCAAACCTCAGGAGTAAACAAAAGAAACAAAAGCCAGTACCTGAGGTGGAGGCATCGCTGCTGAAGACGGGATGAGTCTCACGTAAAGTCTACTAAGGGATCTGTTCTGATATACCTGATGTACAAATGAAACCTAAGAGGACGGCCCCGTACAATGTGGCTTTAATCTATTAGGTGGAACTTCTGGAAGAGTCCTCATTGCCCAGGTGACACAGGACAGGTGTGAAATGTGTCTCTTACCTGCTGTCCATGAATAAATGTGGTCACAAGAACACAATGCTTGGGGGGCACCTGAGACACCCCTGGTGACTCCAGGACTTCAGTCCCCACCCCCAGGTCTCTCTCCCAGTTACTACTGGGGCTTCCAAGGGACGTCTCCACACTTGAGGTTCCCATGGATGTGGTCCTCAGGACTATGGTCCTCAGGGGCTGTGGTCTCCAGGGCTGTGTTCTCCAGGGCTGTGGTCTCCAGGGCTGTGGTCTCCAGGGCTGTGTTCTCCAGGGCTGTGTTCTCCAGGGCTGTGGTCTCCAGGACTGTGGTCTTCATGGCTGTGGTCTCCAGGACTGTGGTCACCATGGCTGTGCTCCCCATGGCTGTTGTCTCCAGGGCTGTGTTCTCCAGGGCTGTGTTCCTCGGGACTGTGGTCTCCAGGGCTATGGTCTCCAGGACTGTGTTCTCCAGGGCTGTGGTCTCCAGGGCTGTGTTCTCTAAGGCTGTGTTCTCCAGGGCTGTGTTCACCAGGGCTGTGGTCTCCAGGACTGTGGTCTTCATGGCTGTGGTCTCCAGGACTGTGGTCTTCATGGTTGTGGTCTCCAGGACTGTGGCCTTCATGGTTGTGGTCTCCAAGGCTGTGGTCTCCAGGGCTGTGGTCCCCAGGAAGCCACATTCTCCTCCTCCTTCTTCTTCGTGTAGACATATTTCCTTCCACTCTTTTCCTCACTCCCGCCAGAAGTACTGTTGGCCAGTAACTCCCCAGCCACCAGTCTGTAGGGGACTAATGGGGTGGTGGTTGAGCCCCTAAATAGAGAAGACTCCTTCCTTAACAGTGTACCTCACACTATCACTGGGCCCCCAACAGAACAGTAAGTATACACCCGACCTTGGATCAGACGACTGAAGATCCATGTGCCTTAGACTCAACTTAGGTGGCTCCGTGGTGACTAAGGACTCCTGATTTGAAGTTGAACAGCTTGGACTGAACTCTTGGCTCTGCTGACACACGTGTCTGGCTTTGGCAAGTTAGCCGACCCCCTTCCTCAAGTGTTTCTTATCTCTGATGGGGTTAAAGGGAGAAACAAGCTCTGGGGCGTCGTGAGATGTTGTTAGTTGCTCAGCACCGTTGGCATAGAAATGTTCCATGTGCCGGGGCTCTCAGCCTTTCCAGAGTGACGGCTCCTGGACTCCAGCTCTTCTGCCTCCACCTGGGGATCCCAACCTGATTCAGGCTGGACAGGTGGAGGCATAGTGCTGGGCGTCCGGTGTTGAATTCTCTGCTCTTTTATTTCAGCATTCTTGAAACAATCAAGCAAATAAAAAGTGTCCTTCCCCAATAAAAAAATTTAAAAGAAGAAAGCAATCTGTCCTGTGCATCTGTTCCTCCAGATGATGCCAGGAAGTTCTCGGGGAGGTGAGCCGGCCTCTTCAGTCCCCCGTGTTCTGGGGGGGAGCCCAGGTGATCCCGGGATGAGTCAGAGTCAAGGCCACACCAGAGAGTCTGCCAAGGTGATGGAGAATGACAGAGCAGCCTGAGCTGCCGCCCGTGCAGGGGCCGCGGGGAGGGATGGGGACCCTTGCTAACCCACATATAAAACTTAGAACGACAGAGGTGGTCCTTGCAATTGCGGTCCGTGACCTGGATTCCAGCCTGTTGAGCCTCCAGGTGTTGGAGTGGTTGATTAGAACAACATGTCAAACAGAAAGGAGCTTGAGGCTTTGCGAGGATGGGAAGCACCGGCTTCCAGCCATGTTTTGGGTGCAGGACGCTCAGTAGCTACTGAAACTGGTTAATACTTGTAATGTTCCTTATCTTCTTAGCTGGATCTCCTCAGTCTTTTAAACTCTAGAGCCATTTGGGAGGAGAAAGTGCTGGGCAGAAAAAACATGGCAAAAATTAATGAGCTAAGTCGTTCTCTTCAGCAAATTCAAATCTGTGACTCAAAATATATTTCAGCAAAGATGTTTAGGGTGATCCTTCAACATTGCCTTGCCTTACAAAATGCTGCAAGGTCACATTTTATTGGGCGACTTCCATTGCTGGCTATTGGTCCAAAACTCATGATATAGAAGAATGTTACCTGTACAGTAACATCATTCCTCAACATAAAAGAAACTAATTATCTTAATTTGGATATGGATTTAAATTCATTAATCCAGAATGCCCCTAAATGTCGGACTGTTGATTTGAAAAATCATCTACACTCTTATGTAACCTAGATTATATCGTATGTAAAGGCTATTGATTAGAGTTGAAAATATGATATTCCAGACACCACGTAACATATTATTATCATGTATAGACTCCAGGTGCTCAACGGAGGGGTGCAAATCTCCATGATTTGCTTTAATGAAAGAGTGTACGTTCATTTCTTTAAATTAACTGACAGCTGTGAAAAAACCATGTAGCCAGACAACTCCCTGATGACTCCACAGCTGCGGGTGCTGAAATGAGTTATTTTCACTGAGGTTGACGTTGACCTGCACTTACAGTAGTTCCTTCTAGACTGAGATTTTCCTG
This sequence comes from Mesoplodon densirostris, assembly GCF_025265405.1. Lineage (NCBI taxonomy): Eukaryota > Metazoa > Chordata > Mammalia > Artiodactyla > Ziphiidae > Mesoplodon > Mesoplodon densirostris. Next base: position 88,977,784 of record NC_082675.1, on the reverse strand, counting down.
GGTTATGTAACATACAGCTTTCAAAAGAACATTCCTATTTATGATCAAATTTTCAATTTGCATGTGGGGAAAGACGGCACATAGATCGAGGAATTCAGCTTTCTCAGTGGAGGTTCAGGAAGCGGGGCTGAGCATTGGGGCTTCAGGAGGGAGCGGGATGGGGGGAGAACTCATGCCCTTGGGCCGACCTCAGGAGGGGCCAGAGTGGCGGCAGGGGCTGGAGGGGCACTCAGCATCCCCAGGGCCTCCGGGCACTGGGATTTGGCTCTGTTTGAGGAAAAGAAACCTGACTCCGCCTGGACCCACCCAGACCCACGACCATTCTGGGAATCCTTATTTTCAAACCAGAGTGTGGGCCTCTAGATTGGATGAGAAAGTATTTTGTGTTTTTATGATTTCACATCTAATTGGCGAGTTGTTATGGGAAAAACTCTCCTTGTTTTTCTGATGATGTGCATGGAGACAAGTCAGGAAAGAGGGCAGCTTTCAAGGAGGATATAAAGTGTCTGAAGCCAGGCATATTTCCAGCGCACGTACAGACTCTGGAGTTGGACTTCCCCCGTATCTTTGCTTCTTCTCCCAGAACCCCAGCCTGCGTGACTGCAGCCAAAGTCTACGAAGACTCAATACTTATTTTAGCCCGAATCCCCTGTCCAGCAGGCTTCGTGCTGAGCCTGCGAGGCCTGGGTCAGGGTACCGGCGCTCCTGGCTCCGGATGCCCGTGTCCTGTCCTCTGGACTCTGCCCCTGGGTGCCTGGATGGGCAGCACCTGTCTCTCTCCATTCGATCATCCCTTCGACAGGTACAGACGGGGGCCCACAGGGCTGCAGCCACCTCCACGGCATCATGTGTGACAGAGATGATAATGATGTGGAGGACAGCTGCTGGCTGTGGACGCCCCTCTCCCAGGGACTCCCACCTGGTGCCCAGGGTAACACGTGCACTGCAGCCGGTCCTGATAGAGGCGATCTGACCTCAGGGGCTCAGCACGGGCACACGAGCATCTTCCCGTGTCGTCTTCAGCCTTGCCTCGACAGCCCAGTGTCCTGGTCCCCAGACATGGCGAACCTGGATTTCCCTTAAGGAGACCACTGCCCGGAAGCTGCTCCAGTGAGCGTTTAATTAAGCCCTGACGCTGCTTGGGCTAGAGCCCTCCCAGAGCCCACTGCTCCCCGGCTGATGCGTCCCCGCCGCCCACCTCTCCCTAATCGTCAGCCTTGGCTCTCCCGCCACTTCCCAGCACCTGTCCCATCCGAGCTGGGACATCACGTGTCCTGGCACCTGCCCCTGGCTTTTCCTTGCCTGCCCTGCTTTGAGGAACAATGAATTCTTACACTTGAAGCTTGAATTAGGACACAAAAGGTGATATTATTTTTCATTTTGTGAGACTCATGCAGAACTATGCATCTAATTCATTCACACTTATTGGATGAAGATAATAGAAATTTAGGAGGAGAGATAATATTGATTCTCTGCAAGATGTATTACCCGAGAATTTTGGAAATAGAAGATTCCGACATGACAGGATGGCTAAGGTGATTGCCTGTAAAATATAACCTATATTCGGGATTAATGACACAATATGTAATTTGGAGCAAGTAGTTAATTTGATAGAATCATTTTGTCAGAATTTCTAGGAAAATAATGCTTGAAGTCTTCTTAAACGATCAAAACACTGTAAAATATTTGAGAAGCGGGTTTGCTTTCCTCCATTTCTTTCGTGTGTATACACACGCCATCGAGTTCACACTATTAAAAACTTAAGTGGAAAGTGAATTATGTAATAGCTATTACTGTCAAACATCACACTTGTTTTGTCAGTCCTAAAAGGTCAAATATGCTTTTTTTTACCGTCGTTATCATCCCTACTTTCAGACAAGTAGAAAACTAGAAACTCACTAATGGAATGTCTACTTTCTCTTATTCTAACTTCCCTGGTATTTCTAAATTCCATTAGAACACCCAGTATGATTTCTGCCAGCTCATACACCTCTGAAAGGTAGCTTTTCTTTTAACCAGTGATTTATGAAATTGGTTATCTTGTCGTTTAATGGAAAGAAGGTGTCAAGTGCGCTGGGAGCTAGATTCTTGATACAGGAAGTGTAGCTGCTGTTTCTTTCCGAGGTGACCAGTGGACGCAGAGGTTGCTGTGTGGTAGCCTGGCAGTTACTCCATGTCCATAACCTGCATTTCTTCACGTGGGAAGACCAGCTCCTCAAAGGCAGCCCCTCCAGGGAGCTTCCTTGCTCAGCTGATTGTGATGCTACATTGTTTATACCAGCATCACATTTCAGCGGTGAGTCCGTTGGGCTAAGCTTCAGATTAAGAACAGATAGAGTACCTGTTTCTGCAAAGGGCAAGAAAGCTGAGCATTTAGATCAGTGCTGTTTTCCCTTTCAACTTTTAAATGGCTCCTAAGGTCATAAACCGCCTTTGAAACCTTTGTGATTGGTTAATGAGTGCTGTGCGGTCAACAGAAAACTTTGTTAATGTCTCATTCATAATTTATAAACAAATTCAGCTACAAGACATATTTTGTTTAACACATGGATGCCAGATATTTGAAGGGTTCTTAGAGATTCTGAACTGGGAACACTTGCTGTGGTTGATGTGAATGTCAGATCTGTGTGACCCTTAGGATCGGTCCAAACTCTAAAAGTAGGTTTGGCAAGTCCCCGTGAGTCTCTGCCCGATGCATCTTTCATGGATGGCAGAAAATTACTCTTCTGTTCTAGGATTCATCTTCCTCAACTAGTCACCTGGGTATAATCCAGCCCCTCCACATCTGTACCATCTTCCTGATGGAAATGGACACATTATCTACAGATAGACTAACTGATGTGTAAGCTTGTGTGGTGCTTGTTAATCACAATAGAAAGAGAAAACAAAACTCTATTTGTGGTCAAAATTCTCGGACAGAGAGTGGTAATTTGAGACACGATATAGTTCCTCAAAGTCCAGTGATACCCGCCTTGTCCACACTTCTGCCAGTCGCCCTGCTTCAGGTCACATCTGGGTGTCTGGCTCAATCAGGGTATATCATTCTGGGGCAAGGTTGTCCCTTTGGAGGCTGGAACAACATACAGAAAACAAAGGTGGCACCTGCACGCCATGGTTCGACCAGGCCTAATCATTTACAGACCCACAACTCGCTCATTAGTTGCCAAGTTATCAAATTTCACCGCTGTAGGTAAAGCCATTACTCCTGAAGACCCTATTTAAAAACATAACTACTAATTAGTAGAAGTGATAAATTAATCCGCTGGTATCCATTATTACATTAGCATGAAATAGCCCCGAGATAATGAGATTTTGCAGCTTTGGTTTTGCTACAGCTTTATGATGATTATGACAGAATATAAAAGTTTATATCCATTTCTTTCTTGAGATTAAAAAATACAGTGTGTCATTTAGAAATTGTGTTTGGCTATAGCGGAGCAGTAGAGACCCTAAATAACCATGGCTTAGAGAAATCAGGGGTTTGTTTTTCTGGGGATAAGCAGCTCGAGGCTGTCGTGGTAGGTCCAGGACATCCCATGCTCCATTTATCTTTCCGTTCTGCTGTTCTTAACACATGCGTGCCTCCATTCTCAAAGTTGCCTCATGCTCACAAGACGGCTGCTGATTTCTAGGCATTATTTTTATATCCTAGCTCAGAAGAAGAACGATGTATAGAAAAGCAAAAGAGGCGTGAGTCATTTCCTTTTCTGGAAATTCTACCCAATGACCACAAATTACGTATTGAAAATTCCTACCTGGGTGCAAGAGAGGCTGGAAATAAAATATGAGGCTGGGCATGTTGCCACTCCAAATGAAATCTGGCAAAAGAAAGAGGAGATGGATATTGGGAGCATTTTCTGCCAGGACAGACACATCTGCCAAATGGATTTGCAAATGCTTGTAACGCTTGGGGGAGGCATCCTACACAGAGCAGAAGCTGGTGTGGTTCTTCAAAGTGAGTTTATTGAGACCATCACAAAGGACCCTGTGAAAGGAGGCCCTCATGTCTCCTGGAAGATCAGAGGGCTTCCTCTCCTCCGAAGACCAGGAGAGGTGTGCCTAATTCAGCATAACTCACTTCCACTGAAAATGACATGAAAACATCCAGAACATCAGCTTGTTGCAGGCCTTGAGGAGGTCGGAGTTGACCCGCACCCTCCCTGTGCCCTAGGAGCTCTGCCGTTACAACGTGTGCATGATTCTTCCCATCATCTTGCTTTTGAATCCTTAGCATTTTGGAATTCTCTCCTCTGTGACTGTCACCATAGCTTATAAATTCACTGGGAAAACATCCCCGCGACAAAGAGGAGAGAAGAAAAGTCCTCTTAGGCTGAGTTGCTGTGGACCCGGCCTGCCTTCCTCTCACAGGCCAACCTCACCCCAGATTTGATGCGCAGGGTGACCCACAATTACACGACCCAGAAGCTTGGATCGCTCATGACTAGCGGAAAGGATCAATTTTTACTCATGAACGCTGCGAGACTAGTGCACTTTTTCATTTTAGAATAAAAATGCTTAAGTGAGATTTGGTCTGTCTTTAAACTAGAGTCTGAATGTTCTCAACCGTCTACACTACACATCTCGCCTTATTAGCCATGCCAACTCTCTACACTGCAGAGCTCACCCTATTACTCTTGTCAACCGTCTACACTGCAAAGCTCACCCTATTACCCTTGTCAGCTGTCTACACTGCAGGGCTTGCCTTACTACCCAGCAGCCGTGCACCCCGATGCACAGGTGAGGTGGTACCTGGGACAGTGGCAGGGATGTTGCTGTAAACTAGCTCCCAGGTGGGGTCGAACTCTCTGGAGCCATGCAGGTAACCCCTCCCATTTTCCTCCGGAAACAGCAAAGTGACGACTGAAGCAGGGAGTGTGGACTGTGACAATTGTAGGGGCGTCTGCATAGCCAACCTGGGAAGCCTGCCGGAAGCGGGGGAGGGAGGAGGGGGTGACTGGTGGGAATGAGGGCGGAGAGAACGCAGGGGTCAGGGAAAGCATTCCTGGTGGCTTGGGGGGGCTGCTGCTTGGACCCGTGTGTCCTGGAAAGTGGCCTGTGTTCCTAGCTAGGAGCTTGTCCACGACTCCAAGACTTGAACCAGAGGAGAAGCGGCTCATTGGTCAAGACCAGCCCAGTGACTGGATGGAGGGCCCTCCAGCTCAGGGCCAGGGTCACAGCCCTCTCCCCCTCCCAGAGCCAAACCACCTTTGGTCCCCCTCCTCTTTGTCAGTATCTCATGCCTTACAGCATGTCACATGATTAAAAAGAGAGGAGGAACGTGCAATGCAAGAGCCCTCTGTGTGGTCTCATAAAATATTAATGGATTCAGAAAGGAAATGCGAAATCAAAATACCCTTGCAAGCTCGGGCCTGGCTGGGTGGGTGTTTGCTGTGAGATCCGCTTTCAGATTTCAGTGTGGGCTGGCCACGTGTGCTCGGGGGTGGAGGGCCCAGAGCTGGTCTGTTACTCAGCTGGGTGACCCGCCCCGCAGAGGATGGGCAGAGAATGTAGCTGGGCATCATCTCACATTCGGAAAATTCTCCTTCTCGGTAAGCGCTTCACTTTCCTGACGGAGACACAGACACCGGAAGTTTCCATCCCCCCACAGGACAAAGTGGGCGTGTGTCTGGGGACGTCGAGATCTTGCGTCTCACACTCGGAAGGGACTCCCAGAGGCCTTACTGTAGCCCCCGCTCGGTTGAGGGACCCCTGCGAGCACCTCGGGGTCCAGCCTCCTCCAGAGCAGATGAGTTTGGTCACTTTCGCTCTGTTCTTTCAGCAGCTCTTTGTCTGGTGCCCACGTGGTGCTGGGACAGGAGAAGTCACAGGTGAACAGGAACGTTCCTTTCATCTTGACCCCGGATCTCTCTCCCTTCAGGTTCCCTCTTGGCTGTGGTCTGTGAGGCCACATGCGGGGAACGCGCTGCGTCTTCCTTGGCAGGTAGCGTGTTCCCGATTCCGGGGCCCTGACCGCGCTCTCTCTAACTGTCCTCCTAAGGTGATGTTTGAACACACAGCGCGTTTCTGACACTCGGTAGACACTTAAAACACATTTAAAAGAACCCCAACGGGACTTTTCTTAAAGCTCTTGAAGTAGCAGTTCTTATTTGAGGGCAGTTAGGAAAAACCAGCTGAACCTAAAGGAAAAGGTGACCTTCCCCCAGTGAAGACGTGTAGGTTCAGCTCCGGCCCATAGTCGGGGCGAAGCGCACCGACACTTGAAGTGGAACATTTGCGGGCAAAGCGGCCGTCCGGAGTGATTACTGAACACCTTGCAAGAGGGCAAATTGTGGACTCGAGGTCTCTCTCTATGTTTTGGAGCCAAGCCAGTTTCTGTTGATATGGCGGCCGTGTCAGCCCCTCTGCGGGCGTTGGTAGCAAGGCCGTGATGTGAGACGGACGACCAAACGCTTCATCAATGCCTGCCGCCGCCAGTGCGCTGCCTGGTGATGGGTGGGAAATTCCAGTCATCCGTCTTACCCCATCGCCTGCTCTCTGCGCTGTCCAGGAGTTCCAAGGTTCCCTCTTACTTGTTCAGTTTGCCCGTCCAGGCAGTAGGGCAGCTGGCCGGCGAGAGGGGCCGTCAGGGACCCCCTGGCCCCTGGTGCTCCCGGACCGGCCCTTGCAGGACGAGCTCCCTGCCAGGAGCCGGAGCTTCAGCACCACCAGAAACGGAGCAAAGCGCCAGGCAAGGTGGGGCGTGAGCTGTCGCCCTAAGCGGAACCTTTATCCCTCAGAAGGAGATTTGCTTACCCAACAGTAGAAGTCGTTGTTTTGAAGGAAATCATAAATTCCACAACTGAAACAGGGCTCTGCAAGCGGGAGGGAAACTGTGTTGATTCAGAGATTAAGGAAAAACAAAAGCCACACAAGTCTTTATTGTCTGCTTTGGGACCAAGGAACTGTACGATAACCTGAAAGATAGTGATGTAATTATAACCTTGCCTTTGTAGGCTTCCTCCTTCCTCACACAAAAATCTGCAACGTCTGTGTCCCTTCAGGGCTAACCTCTGACGCCACGAGGTCAGAGGGCAGAGTCGGTTACGCTGGGAGCTATGAGTTTCGGGCTTTGCTGACATGACGCCGAGCTGGGGTAACCCGTGCTGCAGACGGGCTGCTCCAAGGGCAGGTGCGCAGGCGCTGAGCCGGTGGGGATGCTCCTTAGTGAGGGTTCCGGAGGCCGCGCTCAGCCCCCAGTCCGTGCAGCACGGCCCAGCGGGCTCTTTCCTAGGGGTCCTCAAGTAGAGATGTCTGAGCTGTGAAAGGGAGGAAACCCTGAATGCAGAGGGAAAAGCCAGGGATGCATCGTGATGTCAAGAAATAAGCTATGACCTCAAAATATCTTTGTTCTTTTATAGACAGTTTTCCTTAAAAATGTCCCAAGTACTTAACCCTAAGCTGGGTTTCCCTTAGATGTCAAAGCCTGCCAGCTCTGTGGCTTCCAGTGAGCAAGGCGACTCCACCCCATGCCGAGGCCCCGACTGTCAGTGCCGCAGGATTCCCATTCCCGTAGGATTTAGTGCTTCTCTGGCACCGGGGACCACGGGGCCTGGGGGCGGTGGGCATGTCTTTCTGCCGCCACTTGGCCTTTGCCGGGTGTGGACGGGGCGGAGCGGGGCGGGCAGAGCTCCCCTCCCACCCCCCGCCGCCGGGGGTGTTGCCTCCATCACTGGGAAGGACAGGCTGCCGCTTGGAGGGAAGCCCTCACATTCCCTGGAACGTCGCTAAGCCGTCGGGAGGGACAGAGTCATCACTTCTGGTTCAGGAAAAAGATGAGGAACTGCCATTCCCTCCTTTATGGGTGTCCGGGGACCCCGTGGATATGGGCGGATGTGGCCTCCATGGGGCGCTGGGGTCCACGCACGCGCTGCTGCAGTGGGTCAGCTCCGGGCCCGAGGGAGGAAGACGTGGGCGCGGTCCACCCCGGACAGGGCCCCGAGGGCTCCGCTCCCTGTGGACAAAGCAGCTTCTTGTTTCAAATTAAGGGGCACTTCAGGACGCTGCGACACGAAATAAGTCCTAGGATTTAATCAGTAACAGTGTGGAAGGCACGCGTGGTCAGCTTGGTCAGACACGGGTGTCGACTTTATCAAAGCCCCACGCCAGCCCCGTCCACTGGGTTTGGGACAGTGAGTCACGGCAGCCCTGGGCTCTGCGGGTTGGGTCATAGCTGCGCGTGGAGGAGTCCTTCAGCAGCTGAGACGTTTCTGCTTCACTCAGCAAACCTTGCCCTCCTGCGCCTGGGGCACCAGAGCCAGAGCTGCAGACAGAGACCCCGGGTTCGGGGCTGCCTGGATCCCTGTGTGGTTTGTTGGCAGGTTTTCGAGGCTCTGGGAAGTGTGCGGACCCCCGTCCGTAAGTGCTGTGTGTTGACTGGACGCTCCAAGGTTGGTTTGCATCTCAGGTTCCCTGTGAGCCGCCCGTGTCCCTGTCAGCTGCCGTGGGGACCTTTGCAGAGAGGGACGCACGTTCCCGGCCAGCTCTCTGATGTGCAGGCCGTGCCCACAAATGTTCACTGACTGGGCGTTTGAAAGGATGACGGAGCCTGAATCACAGAATACGATGATGCAGAAACATGAAGGAAAATACTTTTTATTTTACCAACATTTATTTACAAGCATTCCCGTCAGCCTTTTATGAAAGGGCTAATGCTCCTTTTTATATAACAGTAAAATGTACAAAACGTCCATCTGCTGTCTTACAATCTGATAAGGCCAGTGTCTCGCCCTTCAGGGGCGGGAAAGGAACACGACAAACATTCTGGGACGTGGCCTGAACTTGTGAGGGCAAGAAACTGAACTGTGGAATTTTCCTCCCTAACCTGATCGGAGAATAAAACAGTGCTTCTGAGGTTCCAGGGTTTACTTAAGGATGCACTCATTTAATTAGGGCATTTTAATAATGACATTTATGTTATTATTGACATTTTAAGTCGATTTTGGGGAGAGAGTTAAGAAGGGTGGGATGAGAGGACAGCTCTTCCAGCCCCTGGAGAAACATACATATACACACTTTCCCCGGAAGAGGGGTTCTAGACCCCCTTCGCCTCCCCTGATGTCCTGGGTGGACACCTACCTCCCCCACTTCACTGCCCTGGCCCTGGGATGAGGAGGGGCCAGGGCTCGCATAACTGACCACTAAAAAGGTAAGTCTGTTTGATCATGGTTGGAAATGTCAAATTTGAGCTGCTAGAAACTCTGTCATATCAACAGAGAAATTACACGTTTTGGTCAATAAATTTGAATAAAATAATGGGATGATTTATGAAAAATCTGTTAGACTATGTGGACCTCAGTTGCCTAAAGTATAGAAAGAAGGAGCTGGATACTAAATCAACATCTAAGTTCCTTTAAACTAAATAATTCTATTCTATTCTGTTCTATTCTATTCCATTCTATTCATGGCCCAGTGCTAAAACCAGAAATACTTTCATTACATGCAGGTCTGACTTACTGGCATTTCCACAGCACATAAGACAGCATATTTAATGCTTTAGCTTTACAGCAAAAATAATAGAAAACGTTCACAGGGAACTGATTCCATTTCCATCCATCTTATTAGAAAGAATCTCCAAGCTGTGGCCACATGTTCACTACTTAATAGTTGGTTAGGAATTACTCATTGGGCTCAAAACGGTCAACTCGCTTGTGCATGTATATGTAGCCACATTGATGTTTAGGGAAGAATTAGGATAAATGACGTTTCCAGGGAGGGTCATTTTCCCTGCATTGATTTTAGTCCAACATATGCGATCGTTTCCTATATGATGATGATTAATAACACACATTTGTTTAAAGTGCTGCCCGGCTTTAATATTCCTTGTCAGATTTGACCCTCACAGTCCGTGGGCGTGGGGACCTGGATCTCCATCTCACGGGCGGCCCCGATGGCCCGCAGACCCAGGAAGCACAGGCTTGGACCAGGCCTCCAGGCCTCCTGATTCTTAATCTGATGGGCTCCCAATTAAACCGGCAAATACCTGTACTTTTTAGCATTTCTGTTTTACTGGAGGGTGCAGAATGTAGAAGTCCCGTGTATTTTGTGATGACCGCAGTGCTGGTGGCTGTGGGCTGGTGGTCAGTGCTGTGAACTGGCTTAGGTTCCTCCAAATGCCTGTGGCCTTCGTGAAGCCTCCTGGTCTTTCTGAGCCTAACTTCTTCATTTTCCTTTTAGTTACTATGGAAACGGACGTGCTGTGATTACGAATAAATAGCAAAAACGCCCTTTGCCAGACTCCTTGGTACAAACCTTTGGATATGCGGGGAGAAATACCCATGAAAATTCTGTAAGGTCTTTGACAGCAAAGAGGTATATATGAAGCAAGGTGGTGGCATCATTATTACCAGAAAGATGTGATTTTTCAAGCTCTCATTAGACCAGTGTTGACTCCTGCTCAGAGGCAGGCCCTGTGGCCGAACCCACGGGGACGATGTGCTGTCATAAGAGGCTGTCCTGTGACAGGTGGCAGCCAGGAACAGCTCCTAATGTTAAAAGCAGACATGACGCATCCCGAGCTTCATCAGACGTCTAATGGGCGTGATCAGTCCTGTCACTGCAGACGTGGCATCCGCGTTAGTATCTCAGTGTCCATCAGTGTCTTCCTCTGCCAGGGAGACAGGATTTCAGTTTTTATTTATTGTTTCAGGAAACCCCAGGATCAGTCTGAGAGCCTGTTTTTTTAACACTATAGACAACTATATGGACTGCGCCCCCCTCCCCAGGATCCCAGGGGTGTGGGTGGGAGCCCGGGCAGGGCCCTCCGCGGGGCAGCCGGGTCCTCCGCGGGGTAGCCTGGCCCCCGGGACGCCTCCGTTTCGTGGCACAGCTTCACCTCTGTCCCCTGCTTTGTCTCCTGCTCACTCTCGCCTGAGCCCCGACCTCTGGCACTGCCCACTCGCATTACTGCCAGTCTGGACAGCCAGTCTCCCTGCCTTCAGGCTGCCTGCTCCGCCTGCCTTGGGTCGTGCTGCTGTGGCCGCGGCATGCCCCCGATGTCTGTCCCCAAGCTCCTGGAGGCTCTTCATGTCTGGTGCTTGTCCCCTGCACCTCTCCCACCGGGCATCTTCCCACGAGGCGCTCCATCCCCCTGAGGGACCACGGTCCTCGATGGAAGGATCCCTTCACACCCTGCTGACCTCGAGCCGCCTCTCACTGCTTCCTTGTTAAGAGTGTCTGGTGTCTCCAGAAGGCTTCCTGGGCTGCCCTTGGACTCATCCACCCTCAGCTTCCCATCGACAGCTGTGGCTCTTGTTCCCGTCCGAGAGCTTCAATCAACAAACCGGAAGCTCTGTGCCAGCTTGGGTCCACGACCGCGTTAAAATCCAGCCTCACCGCTGCCTTGTCGATTCCAAACCGTCCAGCGCGGGCGCCTTCCTCTTACCTTCAGGACACCACCCTGGTCCGCATCACCCCTCGTCTAGGCGTCTCCAAGGTTCAGTTTCTTTCCACCTGCTTGTTTTCTACTCTAGACCGTACACTGTGGTCACGGCTTCCCTGAAACACCTTTGAATCATGTCAGGCTCCAGCTCAAGAACCTTCCGTGGCTCCCTCCTGCTACAACAAAGTGGGCCTGGGGTCTGAGGACATCCACAGCCGGCCCCAGTGCTCACCAGCACGCATCTCCCATTATTCTCCAATTAAAATCGTTTGTGTAACGGGGCCGGCCTTACTGTTCCCCGAGCTCCTGGACAGTTTCACCGAGCCCAGCTCAGAAGGAGGCGTGAGGACAGTTGAAGTCTGTAGCAGAAGGGCTAACAGTGGGACACGTGCCAGGGTGCGCATCCCCATGTGAGAGTGGGAGGTGGGGGCTTCCGGAGGACGTGGTGTCCACGGCGATGGCCTCACGGGATCCTCGGATGAGGGCAGGTCTAGGTGAGCAAGCAGGGGCTCCTGGGTTCCCGGGTGGAGAGGACCCACGCTGGCAGCCGGCCTGGGACGCGCAAACTGCTGGCAACTGCAGCATGAAGGACGCAGTTTCTTGTTGGCTGTCGGACCCCTTCAAGGACCATCAGTGAGGGAAGCTCGGGACTGGTGATGTTTTTCTTGCTGCTTAAGCCATGATCCATGGGGGACTGGAGGCAATTCCCAACTCCGTCCTACGTGACATCATATTTGTACCCAAATCGGCCACCGTGGGAATAGTCACACCATGGGAACCAGCAAACCGTACACATAAGGTTATCTGTGCACGTGTGACTCTGGAGGACCAGGCCCTAACTAGTTCTGGCGTGCTAGGTGGAGGGCTGGTGTCTAACCAGTTACCAGCACGCCAGGGCTCGACACTGTCAGAGCGTCCTGACTGACGCTGTCCCAGCTCTAGTCAAGGCACATGGAGAGGTTCTGGTGAGGGAACCTCCGGGTGACTAAGTTCTCCCCACCTCATCCCAGGCTCCCGGAGACTCTCCAGGGTGTCCACCCCCAGCAGTACAAATTCCAATGTCACACTCTGCTATTTCCTTGGAATATTGTTTCTCGCAAAGTGTGTTTTCCCAGCTGCAAAGTTGAGCCGTTGACACGAATATGAGCCTTTGTTGCTCATGGACAGTCCTTACGCGGAAGGTGGAAGGTAGAAGGTGCCCAGCTCATCTCTCAGATGGGAAGCTGCCCGTGGGGCGTTGAAGATTCAGTGGCCCGATGGACCAGGGCACGCGTGTCCCAGGCGCCATGGCTGGAGGACGCCCCCTCCGGGAGCTGATCCCCCATCTGTTCTCCTTCCTCTGTGCTAACTGAGCATCCGTTTGCTAGCAAATTTCCCAGAAGATTTCCTTCTCCTTTCAAAATATTATCCTATATCGAACCTCAGAAAAGTAACAATAAACGACCAAAAAATGACATTAGAAAAAAAGAACACTTTTTGCTGTTGTTTGGATTCATTATTGCTTTAGTTTAACCATGTTTAGCAGCCAGCCATGTAACTGCTAATTTTAAAAGTTAAATTTACAGTTTTAAACAATTTTTATGATGCCCAGCTATGTCAACTTGACAAGTCTACTGTTAAAATAACTGTTTAAACACTACATTTATAGTCGAAAACATTCTTTGTCACTGCTACATTGACTCATTTCAACTGCTATTTTTGTCAAAATCATTTTTTCAAATTACAGCATGAGAATAGCAGTTTCTGTAACTTTGAATTTAAGTCACTCAAACTGCTCGGGATACATAGAAATATTGCATTTTAAACTGCTTCTTTTAAAAAGTGGGAAAATCATGTATTGCAGTTACAGTGCAAACTATTAAGTTGATTTATAGTGAGAATGAAAATTTACTGCATGTGGTTGTGCATCCAGATGTGGGGGATTGACCTGAAGCTTCCGTGTGGTTTTCCCTTCTGTTCCAAACAGTCACTTGAGAATGTGATGTCTTTATTTTTCTTAAAGATAAGTGGATTTATCTTCAGAGGGGAAAATTCATTATAAAAATTAGCACCACTGACAATGAATGTTAAACATTAAGCATTATTGTGTCATCGAAAATGTTCACATTTAATTCACAGTGATTTTACATTATTTGTTTATGTAGGAGGTGAGCAATTTGGAAATTAAAAAATACATATATTATTTGTCCTCTAAGAAAAATTAGGATAGTAGCGTCTTTGATTTCATAACCTATGTTATATAACCTATAATAATATGTTGTATTATTTTATTGCATATGTATAAGTATATATATATATAACACAAGTTCTAAAATATATATATTTCAGTGACACAATATTGTTTGTGTGTATACATGTGGTTTTCCCTGATCAAGTTTCTTCTAAGAGCTTTTAAAACTTTGAATTACTAAATTATCATTTCCTTTCATTTCTTTCCCTGCTTGTCATTTGGTTTTCATTAAACTGTATCTTTGGGGGAGATTCAAAGCAATTATATAGTTTTAACAGTGGAAAATAATTGTTATTGAACAGTATCTTAAGTTAATGTGTAATTGATCAAGATGCAAAGCATTCTTCTTTTTAGCATTGAAAAGAGGAAATCAGTGTGCTCCTAACTCAAAGCACCCTTATAATCTCAGGGAAAAATAAAAATAAAATAATGTCTGGTGTGGACTGTGGGCATCTGCTGTGTGTGCAGAGATGTTCTGAACACCCTGACAACGTAGTTTACACTTGTGTTGGATTTCTCGCCAGCTTAGGTGACCTCTTTGCCACTCTGGGGTTCAGGGCCTAGGGAACCCTGCAGAGGAGAGAAGGGTGGTGGCACTCTGTCACCACCTCCCTTGTCATCTCTTTCATAAGGTCTGTGTTCGGCGCTTGGGATTTAACCAGACTGTAACGCACAACACTCTGAAAGTTTATGTGGTGGAGCTGCAAACGTGTAGACCAAACTGAGTTAGATGAATGAGCAAACACACAAGTCCCACGCTGAGGCTGAGTTCACTGCAGAAGGGAAGGATCAGTAGACAGGTAGTGGGAAACGGTGATGATGAAAGTTTCAAAAAGTTTTATGGGTGAAACTGGAGCAACTCCTCTAACGAAAAGTAAGCTTTTTAGGAAAAGCCATTGCTTTTTGTTTCTTTTTGGTTTTTCTTTTCTTTTCTTTTTTTTTTTTTTGGTTTGTTTTTTGTTTTGTAATAGAAAGTGGAGAAATAAGCTTTGAGTGAGTGGCAGCTTTGGGGAGAATTTGTGGCTAGTCACACGAACCAATGTGTTTATAGCACGTAGTTGTTCACAATGGTTCTGGAATAGGACACACGTACTCGAGGATGTGTCCCCAGCTGGATCCAATCTCACTGTTAAACACGAAGCGCCATACTAGTTTTGCCGTCAGTCTGTCTGCAGGTGTAGACACAGGTGAGAGTGATCATCACCATCACTTTTCACCAGAAGCAACCGTGAAACTCAGGAGGGTCCCTGTCATGATGGATGCCCTCCCCACGGTCTGTTCCGAGAGCTGGGACACTTTCCTTAAGCCCTGCCTGGACCCTTTATCTGCGATGCTTCCCTGAGCATCTTCCGTCAGACGGTCCTCTCTTCTCCCGAGGCCCCTTGTCACGTGGCCGCCCAGGGCGGGAACCAGGCGGGGATTCTCTCAGCTGGCAGCGCGCAGAGCGCGGCCTCGAATGCCAACTGAGGGAGTCCCCATCCCTGGGTCATAGCTCGTGTACCTTCCAGACGGGCCTTGGGGAGCCCATGGGGAGGATTTTAACACTGACCTGCTCTTCTTCCTGTAACACTGGGAGTGTTAGTCACACGCAACCTGGCCCTTCCATTCCACCTGCACCGACGCAGTCACCTCCAGGGACACATCAGCAGTCAGAGCAGACTCTCCGCCGGGGCTGCCCACCCACTTATTTCAGAAACAGGAGTTCTGCTCCCCTCGCCCACAGACATACGGCCACTTCAATGCCTTCTGTCTGACTGTAGCGTTTACTTATTTCATTGGGCCTGGCTGTGTAAAATCTACAGATAAACTCCATTTATGGGTGTATTTTTGAACAAGTATTGGATCATTATAAACTTTTCAATGTGAGCTAAAACAAAGCAACCCACTAAATATTTCAGTCTGCCCACCTGCTCAAATTACTCCCCACAATGGGGTTGCCATCCACACGGATCCCTTCCGCTCCTTCCACACTATTGTCTCAGTTTAGCAATAGATGCGAGTTAATAAAATCAATTAAAGATGAGGGGAAGCAGTTTGCAGTGGTTCAGATAGAATATCTGCTCACGAATCATTAGCATAAAGATGTAGACGTTGTTGGGTGAAGAATTTCCAGAAGCATCTGTACCACTGGCGTCTCAATGGCCGTCCTCAGTCTGGGTGGCCATGGCCTCGTCACAGAAACAACTGCTTAAAATACATCCCTGGACAGAGTCAAATAAAAATATTAGCCTAGATCTGTATTGCAGTTCACCGTACTTGATGTGGTTCCCTTTTCTGAACCCGTGGACCAATCACTAACTAGTCGTTTAGCGATCAGGCGGGCCCCACCCACCCCCTCCTCGGAATCGATGGCCCTTTTGGTCAGACACCTGGTTGGTGACAAGCCAGTTAGTCCAAACGGTGAAATCAGTCGGAGTGTGCAGACACAGACCCACTCCAGTTGACAGGATTGGCATTCAGAATTTAGATAATTTCAGACAGACCCGTACACTCGGCCCCTTTGAGGAAATGCCTTCCCCAAACACTTACAGAACTAATTGACCAATTAAAAACTATTTGGGAAGAGTGAGTGGCTGATCTGAAACTTTCTGACAAGCTGCCTGCTCTCTCGTTTAATAGGTTTCCAGACATATGCTCGGCACACGTGGTGCAGGGTCTCAGGCCCCTCCGAGGCTCTCCCCACATGTTTGTTTCCATCCAGCTTTGCAGAGTGGAGGCCTGCTTCTCGCGTGCCTTGATGCTCATCCCTCTGGGGGCCCAGATACTTGTTTAATCAGAAGAACCAATATTGTCAAGTGCATGTTTTTCCAATACACACAGTCACGCTCAAAAGTTCTTTCCTGTGAGGTCAGCCCGGGTGACCTCTGCGGGGGGGCCCTCTGTGCAGAATGGCTCCCAGGGGCTTAGTCTGGGAGCTCTGCTTTCCTTCTCACCCCATCCGGGGCGGTGGGCATCCTCTGCGTGAAGCCCGTCTCCTCAGCTGGTTGGCCTAATCCTCCTGCAGTCGGGGGTGGTAATTTAGCTGTTTCATTGTGGCACAAGGGAAACAGAGGTCACCACGATGAGCGTGAGGACCCTGAGCTCGAAGGTCACGCTCCAGGGCCTCATGAAAGCATCCTTTGGCAGCCCTCCCTCACTTGGCCACACTGCCTCTCCCCCTGGGCCAGGTAGGGGCTGCCCTGGGCACACCCTGCTCCGTTGCCACCGTGGGTGTGGCCTGTAGTGACCGGAATGGCTGAAGGTCACACCTCCTACGCCCACAGGTCGTCCTGCCATCTGTGTCCACGCGTGTCCCCTGTTTCCAGGGACGGCCCCACAGGGGCAGTGATGCAGACGAATCCCAGATTGAAGCCAGCAAAGAAACTGAAAGAAATTCTAGCAAAGACTGCAAAAAAACAGAGCAAATCAAAACAAAAAGAGTCAGGTAGGTGAATCCCCCAAATATCCAGTGCGGCTTCTGGAATTCATTTTCTCTAAAGCAGCAGATTGTGGGGTGGGGCTCACTTTCCTCCAATCTTTTCAAATCGTGGTCCCAGCACCGGGCGTCCATCAGGTGCCTTAGATTTGATGAGAGCCTTGACCCTTGAGGTCGTGTCTCACTGCCGGCACATTGCTCACTACGATACACTCTGCGCTCATCTTTCTCTCCTGTGGGATAGACTTGGATCCTCTGAGTTTTCACTGTTTGGCTGACAAATCCCGTGTCCCTCCCTCCGGGGCCCTGTGTCTGGTGTAACTGCAGCTGGGGATGGGCTGCTTCCTGAGCTCTGTTCACCTGCAGCTCCTCAGAAGCACGTCGTGGGTGGCCCTGTTTGCCCAGGACCAGGGCGCTGGCCGTGGAGCCAGTAGAGGGTCGCCTCCTTCCTGGGGCCAGCCCGAGCGGCCACTGCTTCCTGCAGGTCCTTCTCCAGGCGGACCGGCCCCAGGGCTGCGAACCTCGCTTTAGCTGCACACGGGGGTCACAGAGCTCTCAGAGGCCTGATTAACCAAGTCCTTCAACGTGTTTAAGTGGATTTTCGAGGTTTACTCCAAACTCCACGTAAATCTTTCTTTAGCACCTGAAAGGTGACCACAGAAGTCCAGTGTTTGAGAAAAGGACGACAACCATGGCAGCTGCAGACCCCGCCTCCAGGCCTGTCCCTCCCGGCCCACGGTCCACATGCTGGGTTCTTTCCCAGGACCCATTAGGTGAGGGTCGCACCCTTGTAAATGTTGCTGAGGATGGGATGTCGTTGAGGATGGGAGGCTCCTGGTAGCCATCAGAGCACAGGCCAAGGTGCTGGGGGTCAGTGGGTGGCCCGACAGCCTGCGACGTGGTGCTGATTGCCGGCCAGGGCTTCCTTCAGAGGTGATGGCCATATCCTGGACTAAACAAGCCCCGTCGGTGGGGTGAGGTGTTAATTGGTGTGGGCACCGCGACGCGGGGGTGGACAGGAAACGCCCCTGAGTTACCGCATTGTCATCGCTTGGGCCCCTAATGAGGGGCCACGTGTTTCTCTCTCTGAGGCTGGATTTTAATATTTCACAAACGTCCTGCAGTGACATGTACACACTACTATATATAAAATAGATAACCAACAAGGACCTGCTGTAAAGCACAGGGAACGCTGCCCAATGTTCTGTAATAACCTAAATGGGAAAAGAATTTGAAAAAAGAATAGATACATGTATATGTATAACTGAATCACTGTGCTGTGCACCTGAAACTAACACAACATTTTTATTCAAATATACTCCAGTATAAAGTAAAAATTAAAGAAAAATAGAAGGGGCTGTGTCGAACTTGAGCTGCTCCTTCCTTCCTAGTTAAAGGTCGGCTTTGGTCCGCATCGCCATCCCTAGAGACTGTTTCCCAGGCTGAGAAGCAGGCTTTCGTTTAGGTCTTTCTCTTAAACCCCGTGGCTGCTGGCCTTGGGCTTCAGAGGCTGTGATGGAGGGCTGCACGTTCCCACCCCAAGCTGCTTGGGAAAGTGACCCCGAGGTGGAAACCGAGTGCCTCCGTCCTGTCCTCTGGACCCTGCTGCCTGACACCTCCTCGGATGGGTCCCATGGGAGCTGAGACCTCCGGGCGAGAGCCCCCTCTTCCTTCCTTTCCTTCATCAGGACTTGTATGAGGTTCCGGACCTCTGATTGGTGCTATTGGAGGTGGTGAGGATGGAGACTCACTTACAAACATACAACGACCGAGCGCGGACATGCCTGCCAGTCACCCGCCAAGAACCCACAGCACGTGCTTGGGGTGACACGGTGAATCACAGGTGACGCCCCTGAGGGCAGGGTTGGCACCTTGCTCACCGTTACAGAAAAGCAAGGACAGGCGAGCTTGGGCTGCTTGCTGTTCTGTGGGGAGGGTGAGGGTTTGAAGGAAGATGCTCTCTTTCACCGACGGCATGAGCGAAATGCCAGAGGACTCGCGG
The DNA here is from genome assembly GCF_025265405.1 of Mesoplodon densirostris. NCBI lineage: Eukaryota > Metazoa > Chordata > Mammalia > Artiodactyla > Ziphiidae > Mesoplodon > Mesoplodon densirostris. The sequence goes on along the minus strand of NC_082675.1, from coordinate 88,958,760 downwards.
CTCCTGTCCCGGCCCTGGAGCGGCACCGGGTCCAAGGTTGAGCAGGGCTCAAGGCTGGGAGGGGAGGAGCACCTGCCTGGGCCCTGCTGTCCCATCCACAGGGACCCACCTGGTGACCTGGGCCTGGCACTGCTGTCCACTCCCGCAGGGACCCATTGAGATGGCTCGCTTTGGGCAGATGGATGAGGCGGCCACTGGAATGTGCGTCAGGGGAGGTGGGGGGACGCCGCGGGGCCGGCGGTGTCCTCTGTGAGGGTGGGAGGACACCTGGACCAGGGACTCAGGGGGCCCTGAGCCTGGGACAGGGGCGGTAGAAATACCTCAGACAGCGAGGACGCGGACTTGCACGAAGGTCACCATGTGACCAGGGAAGACATGGGCTATACGACAAAGGTAGGAATCTTGGCCTCGGGGCCAGAATATCAGGCTGGATGAGTGAGGGTTGGGGGACCCGAGGCGTTTCTTAACACTCTCAAGTGTGACATGTAGCACGGAACCTGGGCTGGAGCTGACCTGCTCAGAGAAGCCTGGAGCCGGGGGCACCAGGCTGAGGAAGGGAGAGCCCTGGGCTCCTGCAGACGCGAGGAGGAGGGGTAATGCTCTGGAAGTGGGTGTGCTCAGAAGTGGGTCTCAGAAGACGCCCCGGACCGTGTTCTAGAGGTGGGCCCAGAGACCCCCGTTCCCTGAGTCACAAGCATGCACAGCTGGGGGTGGAGCCCCCACAACCGGAGTGGTCACTGGATGCTGTCCTTGCAGCTGGGGCTGGCGCCAGAGCCGGGCAATGAAGAGCTTGGGGGTGCTGGCTGACTGAAGAGCAGACAGTGCTGAGCTACCAGCCAGGGGTCCAGGTTTCCATGACCTTCAAAAAGGTCGGGGCAGCCAAGGGGTCTGCCTGCAGGGAGATGATGGAACATGACGGCCCAGGAGCAAAGAGATGGGTGGCCTGGGGGTGAGGCGTCCTATTGGCGTGCTCAGTGAGAGGTAAACAGGAGGAGTTGGGGCCGAGTGTGCCCACCCAGCAGAAAGTCCAGACCTGCGCCACGTATCAGCTCTGGGACGTGTGGAAGGAAGGCGGGGAAGGTCCCTGCTGCTGGGGCCAGCCTCTGTGCTGGGGTGGCAGGGCTCGAGTGGGGACCTGCAGCAGAGGATTATCTGCTGCCTGAGTGCCCGCCCTGGGGGCTGGGGAGCCCTGGGGGCTGAGGGGTGGTGCACCGCACTGCCCACCACCAGCAGGGAAGGTCTGGACAGTCCAGCAGCCCATCACAAGATGGGATGGGATTGAGCAGGACTGGGGGGCTCTGGGAGCTCCATGGTCAGGGAACTGACGCCTGTGCCCCCCACCAATGGACGCCTGTGTCGCTGCACACAACTGGGTCAGCTTGTGTGCAGCACATGTGTGTATCACATGTCAGCATCCACCAGAAAGCCTCGCCCACACCAGGGGCTCTAAGCAACACGTGGACCGAAGGACCAGCCTCTGTCCTGGTCACCCCAGAGCCTGTGTGACGGGCACCAGAATAGAGGGCCCAAATTGGGGCCCCTATTTACTCCCCTAAAATGCCCCTCAGGGGTCCCCATATTCTGAGCTTGGGTACATTCCTGCATTCATTCAAGAGTTATTTAATGCAGTGCTACGGATCATGCAGTCAATATGTGCACTCAGAAAAATATGACTGAGTGAAAGAGGGAACCAATGCATTTGTATGGAATTAGATAATACAGCAAAACAATTAGGAAAACGACCCGTAGACCACACTCACGTTTATATTATTTTTAAAATCACTTTTTTTTTTTTTTTGCAGACTAAACCTTGATTTTGGAAAAACTCAGAATTCCACAACAGTAAACATGGAAGGTAAGTAAGTTTGATAAACTCTCTTACTTAACATTTCAAACTTGAATACTTAAAAGAAGGCATCTTTTACTGTTGGGAGTTGGCACTTGAAAGGGAATATAAAAATGCACTGTTGTTGCCTGGGGCGGGTTCAAGTGCACTATTTGGTTTGCCCTTTCTGAGGGCTTATTTAGTTTCTGTGATTAAAATAATAACGAGAAATGATTGTTAAGGATGAAATGTATTTTTCCCAAGTGGAAAGTCTTGAACAGACTGATCAGAATGTTTGAAGAGTGAGAAATAACTATTATTCTGTAAAATCATGGGTTGCAGAAGGTGGAAAAGAGAATGCTCCTCTATGAAGTTTACTTTGACAGAGATTGATTAAGAAAAATCAAATAATACTTGTTAAAATGTGTGGATTATTTTTTTGTCTTATTAGCCCAGGATGAGCTTCTAGGGTTTGTTTTGAATCAGATTTTGTCTGTGGGAAGAAGTTACACGTTGCTTCCCAGAGTGAATCCCCCTCTGTCTTCCTTGCTTTTTGTCTTGGTTGTTTGCTGCCTGGAAATGGACAAGCTTCGATAGATGCTGAATATTATTAGCACATTTTTCTTGATTGAGATATAATTCACACACATAAAATTCACACATTTAAGGTACACACCTGAGTGAATTTACAGAGTTTTGCAACCATTGCCACTGTTTAATGGCAGAATATTTTCATCACCCCACAAAGAAGCCCTGTTCCATTAGCTGTCACTCCCCACTTCTAGACCTAAACTTTGCCATTCCTTCTTAGAAATTGAACTTGCTTATTAACTCTAACAGTTTTTTTTCTTTCCAATCTGGATGGCTTTTATTTCTTTTTCCTGCCTAATTTCCCTGGCCAGAACCACCAGTACAATAATGATTAGAAGTGGTGAGTGTGGGCGTCCTTGTCTTGTAACAAACTCTTCACCGTTAAGGATGGTGTTATCTGTGGGTTTGTTGCAGATGCCTTTGTTAAACTGAGAAAATTCCCTTCAATTTCTAGTTTGTTGCATTTTTTTTTAATTCATGGAAAGATGTTAGATTTTGTCAAATGCTTTTTTGTGCTTATTAAGATGATCATGTGTTTTTTGACTTTTATTCTACAAATATGGTATATTGGGTTGGCCCAAAAGTTCATTTGCGTTTTTCCATAACATCTTATGGAAAAACCCGAATGAACTTTTTGGTCAACCCGATAATTCATTGATTAGTTTTTGAATGTTGAACCATCCTTGCATTGCTAACGCTATTCAGGACGCGTCCTTTTTCAGTAAGTATATTATGACATTGCCGTTGTAGCCGCCTTCTCTCCCACGTCATTTAACACACTAGTCAAAGGCAGTCAGTAAAACAGAGAAAACTACCCATGGATAAATTAATACTAGCTCGGGAAGCAGGTAGTTGAGAAGTATACTAACTTCCCATTGAGGTTCTGGTTCTGTTTTTGTTTTCATTCACTAATTCTTTGTTCATAAATGTACATACAAAATAATTGCGGGACATTAATAATGATAATGACAATAGTAATAGCCAACATTTATTGGACACGTACTTTAGCTTCATTTGTTCCCATCAAACCCTAGGGGTTAGTTATTATTATTAACCATCCCACATTATAGACCAGGAAACTAAGTCTGAGAAGCTTTACTATAACAAGATAGTATTTATATTAAAATTCACTATTGGCTTACTATTTACCACCTGGGTTATGAATTTCAGTTGCTCATGGTTAATTAAAAATTTCACATCAGCCAGAGTCTCCTTCTGATTTAGAAGCAAATTCTTCCTGGTTGCACAAAATGGAATTAGGAATGAAAATGCAATTTAAAAAATAACATTCAAAGACTTATGGAAGTTTTTAATTCATTAAGGAAATCAGTCACTTTGAGATCATGATTTTAATGTTGATTTGATTTTTTCCCTGAAGAACGTATAGGGAATTTTATGATTTTCCCATTATTCATGTTATATGACTGAATGATTAGAATGTTTTTGATGGCAAGTCATAGAAAAACCCAGCTCTAACTGGTTCAAAACATACAGGGAAGTCCTTGCCTTGTGGCACGTGTTGAGTGCAGTGGTACTCAGTCTAACACATGGTTTCTTATGGCTCCAACAGCCTCTCTTGACCACTCTTTTCTCAACCCCCCCAATGTATGTTTGCTTCTTCCACCAGGCTGGCCTTCCGAGTCACTGTCCATCCCTAACCCCTCACTGAGGCAAAGGGGCTGGGATGACCCAGCTAAGGGCCAGCTCTGGGAATGGAATGAAGTCGATCCCACCCAAACCCATAATGGCCTCAACAGAAGCCCCCCGAGCTAGAACATCCATGTGGAGGGAAGTGCAGTGCTCTGGTGTGTGTGAGTGCAAAGAAGACCCCAGACGACCACACCACCTCGGCAGGAATCTCTCACGATCCCTACCTTTCCCTACTCTCGAAAACAGCCAGGATCAGGCCTGTTGGGTATGGAGTCCTCTTCACGCTGTCATTGCTCTTTCTGGGCGGGGTACCCAAGTTCTTGGATAACTGGGTGAATTCTGATTTACAAGATGCACTCCCTCTTCCTAAAATATCACAGTTTGGCCGTCCATTTCCTAACGACCCTCTTCAAATTTACGAAGATATGAGAAACTTCCTTTGCTTTCCTTTGCTTTCCTTTTTCATTACAGTAAAAACAAACTTTTCTTACTCATTTTGTATAAGTTCATTTATTCAAGTGATCAGATGCCCACTCTATGCCAGGGATTATGCCAGGCATGGGAAAATTCAATAAGATATAGACAGTTTCTGTCCTAGCCGATGGATGGGCGTATTCTCACATCATTGCCGAAAAATAAGTAACTTGGGAAATGGAGATACACAAACGTCAGGTACAGTGTGATGTAAATGTAAAGATGATTTTTCAGGGTGGAGTTTTGGGTGGAGAGCCAGGGTGAGGAAAGGTCTCCCAGGAGAGAAAAGCTGGGCATTTCTGGGCTCATCACCTGATCTGAAGATTTTAAAATCCTTCTGATTCTCCTACTTTGCTCTCTATTTCCTGATGATTAAAGTTCCTACTAGACATAGGCTGAAAGAATGGAAGAAGCTGAAATAAAAATGAAGCACTTGGACACTGAGTTAAAATGCTGGCTGGATGCTTTCGGAAAATCTGTGGCCTTGATTTGTCTGTGGTCTCCGTCCAGGGACCTCAAGCCTCATCTTCACCTTGCTTTCCGCTGGGACCTCACATTATCTGCCAGACAGAGAGCCAGTATCCCAGATAACTGTGCTTATTTGGGCTCTGAAACAAAGCCCTTGAGCGGGAAGGGCTGCTTTGTCAGGCGCAGGTTGGCTCTGCAGTGGGATCCCGGGTCCTCACGATGAGCTGATAGGACAGAAGCTTTGGCCGACGTGGGTTTTCCATCCCCCCTCTGCCCACCCCGCGTCCTAGCTTTAGCTGCCCCTTGGTGGCCTCTACCAGTAGGGGGTGTCGAGGGAGGTTTTCCTCTGTATCCTGGGCTGGGTGGTGGTCCCGAGGAGACACCTCTGAAGAGTAATAGGGCCTGGCGGGGTCAGACCCCGCAGCTCTGAATTCACGGCACTCCTGGCTCTGCCGTCCAGCTCGTAATAAGCCAGCAGCTTAGCTGCCTCTTTTAAATTGGCTGGGAAGGCAGGCGAGCTTTACAACCCAAACAATCAATTTCAAACTGCCTGACCCAATCAGGCCGGATGGAGAGTGACCCTTTAAATTGAGTGTGAAGTTGGGGGAGGGCTCCCCCGTCCCCCTCAGGGAGCGCGGGCCATCGCTTCCTCTCCGAAGTGGGAACTATGGTAGTGGCTCGGACCCCACTCAGGCCCTGTGTGCCCAGCCCCGGGCCTGGTCCTGCTGTGGGTCCGGGGAGCAGGGTCTGGGCCGTGGGACCCACAGGCACACGTGTGACATCCAGACAGTGCACTTGACGCCCTTGGAAAAGTACGTCGTGTCTCTCGCACGGTCTGATTTTAATTTGGGTAATATTCCCGTTAATAATAACATCTAATTACAGCATCCATTAAAAGTTAGTAACATTAATTTAGCAGGGAGAAAATCTAATAGAGTTCTTGGAGTGATATTGGCATTTTTCCATTAAATTAATGTTACCAGCTTTTAACAGGATGTCTTAAATGGGCATCGTTAGTGTTGGGTATATTGAACAAATTAAATTCAGGCCCATAATATGAGGTGAGAGCCTATTTATGAATCCAGAAAAGATGTCTGTTGGTCTCTTTCATCCACTTGAAATATTCTGCAGCAAGTGTGGGAGGCTGTGCAGGACTTCTGGAAAATTCCTCCAGGGATGGACAAGCCGTCTGCCCAGAGTCTGGGCGCCTCTGTAGTGAGCAGGGCCTAGAGGGGCCGCAGGGTCACCTTGACACCCTAAAACCCCTCTCGGGAACGCTCCCTTTCCCCGAGTTCTGTGTCCTGGGTCTCGTGAGACAAGCGGGTCACTGGAAGTGGGGACGTTCTCCAGCCAGCGGTGGGCGGGCTCCGCTTCCCGGCGGGGTTCCCGCCGTGTGGTCTGCATGGCGGAATGGGTGCAACACGGCTGTTTCAAAACCCAGCTGGATAGGGACGCATAAACTCACAAGTGCAGACGGAAGATTCTGGAAAGGGGGTGCAGGGGGTCAGCAGCGGTCAGCCCCCATGGTTGCAGCTCTGCCCGCTACTGGGAAGTCCGTGCTTTTGCTTGGAGCAGGAAGCTCCGGATGCCGGTCCTCCTCAAGGAGATGGGATGGAGCTTGGATGCCGGCATTCCCGAGTATCTGACGTTTACAAATGCAGAGATTTGTGACTGAGATACAATTTCACTGAGACAGTCCCATAAAAGCACACATTACATACACGCTTCAAGGGAGTTTCTCAGACTTCTATAAAAGTTCCGATGAGAGATGATGCTGTGGACATGAGCCTTGACACTTGGCGTGGGATCCGGCGGCTGCGTCCTCGTGCTGGTTTCCAGGGCGCCTCTGCCCGTTCCCGTTCACGAGACCAGCGGTCCCCTCCCTCCTTGTTCTTGTCTGGGGGACTCGAGGATGAGGGAAAGTAGTGGTGACCCTTGTGCAGGGGCTGCCCGTGCACCGCCTCTGTCTGTGATAAATGTCTTCACCCTTTATGTGCCAGAAGCACAGGCTTTGGGGAGGGAGGGAGGGAGGGTTACGCATCTTCAGGCCCTTACGTGAAGCTGTGGCCACAGGAGCTCTGGGGGTGAGCTTTGGAGCTGGACATGCCTGGGGTCTACCGCCTCAGGGGCTGGAAGGTTTTGAGCAAATCATTCCGCTTCGGTTTCCTCATCTACAGAACAGGAGGAAGACAGGAGCGTTTTGGAGAGGAAAGATCTGCTATGAAAGTTACAGGAGGGCTTTGCTATTCGTTTGGTCTGAGAGTCAGAAAAAGGAAATCAAACCCCAGCCGCCTCTGGAGGTCAGGGAGAAGCCCACAGGGCTTGAGGCTTGTGTCCCCAAAGGGCTCTGACTGGTATGTCCCGAAAGGGTGGGGAGGTGGGGAGAGGGTGGTTTAGGACAGAGGAGGAGGAGGGGGAGGCCACGGCGCAGGGGACCAGACTTGGAGCCAGGAGCACAAGCGTGCGCCCGGCCCTGCTGAGCAGCGGCCACGGGCAGGGGACAGTGGACTGAGGGGGAGGGGCTGCGTGCCCGAGTCCTGTGGCCACAGAGCCGGTCACGACCCTGCTCAGGCCTCACCAGGTACAGGCAGGCATTCTCATGTCTGGTGGCCGAGGCAGCGGACGGGCCCTGATAAGGGCTGAAATGAGTTTTTATGGAAAACACATTTTACACAGCAGATACAGAGCCTGGGTAGACTGTCCAGTTCATATATGTAAACAGTGTATAAAATAAGGCTCCACACACTCGGTTACGTTCAGATGAATCTGGAAAACCAAGGGAAGGGGCGCCTTTCCTGGGTGGGACGTGCCCTGCACGGCATGGGGCTCGGATGATCATGAGTGTTTGAGGGGGTGTCCTCTGCCGAGGTCCTCAGACCTGTTTCCAGTTATTGGAATGGGAGAATGTCAACCAGAAAATACTGCAGCTTCTTACTTATAGGATATGTTATCTTCAAGAAAGTTACTGTATTATTTGAGACTTTTTCTCTATAGAAAGTCTGGTGCAAGGCTCACGGCTGCTTAGGTGACATGATTCATTCTTATTGGAAGCTCACTATGCACCATTCAGATGTGACGCATCTTCTCCGAAAGTCGTTCAGCCTTCTGTGCATCTTCATCATATCTGACTAAACTCAGTGCAAACTGCTCACATACAGAAATCCTGAATTCTCTTCTAAAGCGGTGTGCTTGCCTGTTTTCCAGAGCTATGATTTTATATAATATATGTGTGCATGCATCCGTGCATGACATATACATAAATACGCATTTTATATATATCTTAAGTGACACACTCCTGCAATGGGAACCATCTATGTTTGTTTCCATGTGCGCCCAACAGTGAAGTCGTAGGTTAAGTTATTTTGCTTTAAAAGTGTAGGCATCAGCATGGATTGACTGACTGAGTTCAAATCCATGTCTGCATCCACCAGCTGTGTGGTTATGTGTTCTCACTTTCTCCGCAGCCTCAGTTTTCTGATCTGTAACATGGGGGTTATAATAGCCACCCGTAGGGCTAGTCTAGGGATTAGAAATAAAGTCTGAGGCACTTAACCCACGCCTGCACAGAGGACTTACTAAATACGGAAGCTATTATTTTGTGTTTTCAAATATCAACTTAGAAGTAGAGAAATGAGTTGAATGCCTTCTTAAAGGTATTTCTAAATCTAAGGTTTAATGAAATAATACATATTATTGCAAAAGAAACGATCAGTAGTAATTCCTTTGCTGGTCATATCACAGTTGTTTCTGAGAGACTGAATGAATATTGGACCTACATGCCTACAAAAACGCTGATTGGAGTCAATGTGCTGCAAACCGCTCTCCTGTTTTAGTGCTCAGAAATGTAAAATGGGGCCCTGCACTCAGGAAGCTCACACTGCGATGGACAGAGAATTTCACTTGAAAAGCAAATATCGCCCCATATAAAGGGTAAATTTGGTGCCGTGAATAACAAATAGAAAATGATTCTGCAACCCCGAGCTGAGTAGTTTGGTGTACCTACCCTTGAATTTGGACTTTGAGAAAAGCTGTTCTCCCAGCTAGGTTATGAAGTAAGGCTACAGACAGGACAAAATGTGAACAAGATAAAGTAACTTAAGCATCTGTTTCTGAACAGGTTTCGGGAGAACAAACCGTTTCTCTGTCCCTCCTCTGGACAGTGGAGAAAGGGTGCCTCTTGGGGCAAAGCCCTGATCTGAGCCTCACCCACCTCCTGGTCAGTTCCCTCAGAGGTATTAAGCTACTGTTTATGAGTTTGATCTGCTTTAATAACTTTATCCAGAAGGAGTTAGGGCTGGGTTAGCTTTTCCTGATCTCGGAAACAGCCCCTCTAGCTGGGGGACCTGTCAGTGTTCAGAGGGAAGGTGAATTCCTCCTTCCCAGGAATTCACCCCTTCTTTTGCATCAAACTGCCAGCAGTTTGGATTAATACCTGTAAATCTTCCACTATGAAGTGAAGAGTATAAAAATGCTGCTTAAACAAACTACCCCTTCCCAGGCTGAACAAAGGAAGTCTCTAATGCAAATTAGATTAGCTCTAGATTAAATGCCAGGAACTTGGCTCTTTCTGGAGTCACCCTTCAGCCTCCTTCCCGACCCGGAGACTCTGACTCTACCTTAAGTAGCTCATTACAAAGGAAAAATCACTCCTAAGCCCCTAACAATTAAAAATTTAATGAGCAAACATGTGCATAGAAGATCCTTCAAGCTTATTCTGTCAAATGCATTTTAATTTCCTTTTTTTTTTGTTATGCTCAGTTATTCCAAGATAAGTTTAAGTTTTTCCGCTCCCTAGGAGGTAAGATCTAAACATAATGACCACATGTAAGCATCTGGAACTACGGGATCGTCTTTCACAACCCGAGCACCACATTGATTTTCCAGTTAGGAGGACATGCTGCTCTTCCTGGTAGCAAAGTTGGTAGAAGTTGTGCCTGAGAGGAGAGGGGTCACTGAATTACTAAAGCCGTGATCTCTCATCTCCATGATATTTCACTAACTCTTATGCCCATGGGGACGCTTCTGTCTGTTATGTTTTCTAAAAGCTGCACCTGCAAGTTGGGTGTCTTGAGACTCGTCTAAGATGCAGCTCAGATAAACACACAGATTAGGACGTCCTTCAAAGCTCCCTGACTGTTCGTCCTCGGGAAAGAGGGGATTAAGTGATATGGAGACACCCCCAGATGCTTCATGGAACAAAGTTCTGACGGGGACTTGCTGGTGGGGTTGGGACCCCTGAACTGTGAGAAGAAACGATTTTAAAGCAGGTCAGTGAACACTTCACATTTCTGGGTAGCTTTACGGGGTCTGTTTCAGCTTTGAACCACCGTCCAACCTAGGCAGTCATGACGGGTGTGTGTGTGCCCACATGTGCGTGCCTGTGTGTGTCCACACGATGCGTGTCCGTGTGTGTCTACGTGCGTGTGCACATGTGTGTGCCTCCACGTGTGTGTGGACAGATGGGGACAGGCTGTGAGGACGCACGGGGACATGGTGGAGACTGTCACGGGCACTGAACACAGCCCCTGGCTCTCCCTTGAGATTCTGACTGGAGTACAATCTCCTTATTGATGCGAGAGAGGACCTGCCTATTAAGACCAAACAAACAGTGTAGGAAAAAACAACTAGTCCCCACTCAACCCATGTGGTAGGATTTACCGTCACTGTTACTGTCGCTGTAAATGAATTAAATTGTTAGGTATTGAATGCCAGCCATTCACCCAGCAGCAGCAGCAAACCCATCCGAGTGCAGTTTTTAATGTAGTTTTTAGTTTATCTGGGTGTTTCTTGCCTTTGCTTATCTTTCTGCCTATCTTGGAAAACCTCATTACACTGTTAAATGTTCTTTTAATTGGTGCATCTCCCGATTTTATTCAGCGGAGGCAGTAAGTTAGATGAAGCCCTGAGTCTGACATGGGCGCCCAAGGCGGGTTCAGACCCTGTCCTGGCGGCGCGGACGGCCTTCCTGGGTCCCAGGGCCCGAGCATCGTGGGCGGCACTCCTGTGGGGACGGCACCTGCTTTCCTTCCTCACTTCTAGGCGCTTCTTGGGAAAACTGGCAGGGGCAGTCGTGTGGTTTTGTCAGACCTCAATCCAGTTTGATTGTTTGGCTTTTGGAAGTGGTGGAAACAGGGTCTCAAAGCTAAATCATGCTCCTTTGTGAAAGAATCTCCTTCAGATTTTGGAAACCTGACTCCAAGTTACTGTGTGTGCCAAAGGCCCTGCCCTGGTGGTCTAATAGTCCGGGGACTGCTTCAGGAGAAAACTGATTTGTAACCTGTGTCAAAGGTGGTCCGTGAAGAGCTAGCCTCGTTGAGTAACTAACTGGCCTGAGGTCCTAGTGGACCAGAGGAAACACACAGGGATGTGCTTTGTGTCTTCCCTGTGCAGAAGACACAAAGTACAATACGCGTGGCCTTTTTAAGTCAAAAACCATGGAAACAGTATGTTTGGAATTTTCCATTTGGGCTTATCTAAATTCAACTTTCTTTTAAAATATGTAGACAGTAACGAATACTTACATATCCATCTACACTTTGGAAATATTGGTATTGGTTACCAGTATCTGGCTTTTTATATTTCCTCCTGGTGAATATCAGCAACATGGTAAACAAAAGATCCTATTTGTTACAGCTATGGCCACTAGGAGAATGTTATGGGGAATTGGATATATCTACAGCAAATTGGTTGTGCTCAAAATGTATTTTAAATTTCCTTTTGTGTATATCTTAACATCCAGCATGACACGCTGTGTGCTATAAATAAAAGATCGTGGAATGAATTATATGCCTTAAATTATATCCCTTATAAATGACGACACCGAAAAGAATAGTAGCCAACCTCATAATTGAATGTCCTTTAGGATGTAATGGTATGTTTTGTTTAACTGGTCAGATTCAGGCAATCAGTATAACATAAAACATAAATTAGCATCATGCTAAAACAAATACAAATATTTGTGCATCTTGTTGTGTAATCAGGTTCAGGCAGAGCTAGAATGTTGCTCTGCAGAGCTTGTTTTTAATTAAAAGAGCCCCAGATAGAACCATCATGCTTAACATCAGAGAAAAACCTCAATGCAGTCTGCCAAGCAGCCCACTTGCAACACAACGTTTGGTTTTCCTGTGGGATGGGAACACTCTAGGTCCGGGTCATGTGACTTACTGATTAGCGCTCTAAGTGCTTTCAGCGCTCTTGATAGGTTGGGGAGCACAAACCTCCCGCACTGCCTGATCTCCCCTATGTCCTGGAAAATGGGCACACCTGGTTGCTCTCAGCGCGGAAACACTCATTAGGGAATGGTTGCAGCGAGTAAAGCCTAGTCTTCTAGGAAGTGACTTAATTAGGAGTTGGTTTTACACTTTTCATTGGTTTCATTGCAATCTTTACACTTCTGTGATGATGATTAGGAATTGCTTCTTCCCTGTTCGGCCCTCTGGAGCCGTGGAGATGGCTGTCCTCAGAGCAGTGGTCTTCGCAAGGTCATCGGGGCTCGCTGGGGCTGGGGTGATGGACACAGAGCTCAGAAATCAATCACAATTAGCATGGGCATGAGCTTCCTGTGTGCAGATGTCGGCGGGATGGACCACAGGGCAACGTGCGGTCAGAGAAACCGGTAGGTTTCGGGACTCCGTCCCTCTGTGGGACAATCAGAGTCTGATCTCATCGTGGCCAACACTGACATTCCTGGAGACCAGCTTTGGTGTGTTTTGGCAGGAGGGGTCGTTGCAGCGAAGTATTCTGCGATCCCTGTAGGTGCGGTTGGCTCTGCATGAACTGAAATTTGCTTTACATGAAGGCTCGGGGAAAACAGCTGGGTAAGATGAAGCTTCACACTAAGTGACCCCCATCCTCATACATCCCCATCACTGGAGTCTGGCTGCTGTCCTTTCAGCCTTTCTTCCCCCAGTGCAAACCAGCACCATCTCCTCTTTTTCTCTGGTCGTTCCCCCGCCCCCCAGCCCTGCTTCGGTCTCATGATGCCGGGTCCTTCTCTCCAAATTAATCTCATCCTCTCCTCCTTCCTGGTCTAACTCCAAAGGTATTTCTTCCGTGAAGGCTGTCCTCCCGACCCTGTGTATATATCCCCCCTTAGAATTTCTATAGTAGAGATCATGCAGTTTGCTGTCACTTGTTTGTTACAGACGTTAGGTTGGGATTCTCCACTATGCTAGAGAATTCTTTGAGTCCAGGAAACTTACAATGCCTTGTAGAATTCAAGGGGTAGAGTGGACTGTCCTCAAATACTTGTGGGTTGATTGGTAACGTGGGTGCTTCCTATATTGGATAGAGTCCAATATTGACATAAAATTTTTATGAAGGTCAACGGTGATGGCAGATGTCATGATTATGTGAGACAAATCCACACAAAGAAGCCTGTAATGTCACGTACCTGTGAGTGTGTGTGTGTGTAAACATTGCGTTTTGTGTGTCAGTCAGAACATGCTAAGTGTAGTGACAGATGAAGGTCAGTAAAAGCAAAGGAAAGAGAAATAAGAAAAGAATGAAAACAATAATATTCAGTGGCACCAATGTCATGAGAACGTGGTCTGTTTACGTCCATACATGTAAGAGCGTGTTAAGTGAAACTGGAAAAAGCAAATTTAAGAATAGACTTTTCAAGGGTCTTAGAGTAGCAGAAGCAGGAAAGAAACGACCAGCAGTGGATGAAGATGCCTTTCACCAGAGAGTGAGGACCGACCAGGGTACGAGGGGGCGTGGGGAGCAGAGGAAGCTTGAAAAGAGGAAATGGTAACAGAATCCTGTGCCAAAGAAACTTATTTTCATTAAGAAATAGGCTTTGTTTCCATAAAGAAACTTATTAGCCAGCTTCAGAAAGACAGCAGGGTCCCCAGAGAGCGTTTCTCTCCATTGGGAAGACCCGGGAGGCTGTAGAAACTCCCCGACACCATGCGGACCACAGGGACAGCTATCCCCAGTTCCGCGGTCTAAGTCTCCTCCGGAACCTGAGGCTTGCGCCCTAAAATTTGGCCTCGAGGGTTACATTGTGTAAGACAGTAAGGACTCCTTGCAGGTGTCAAAGGGAGCGTGTCGAGGAGAGAGCGCGCAGTGTGAGGCCGCCTGGCGGGGTGGGGGGGACGTTTGTCACTTTGCTCTCTGCCCAGTTCACCAGCCAAAGGAAACATGAGTATTTACTGTGTTTGTTCAAGAGGGACGTGTAAACAGTGGTGGTACTAGAGGACGTCCAGGATCATTCCCTGCCTGTGTGCCTGAATGGCTGTGCGTGTGTGTGTGCACACATGGATGTGCTCACTCGTGGTGCATTTTTGTGCATGCGTGGTGGCGTGTCTGTGCATGACTGTGCACGCACGTTGTTCTCACCCCAGGCCTCAGCAACGAGCCTGGAAGATTTAAGTGTCCGGTGGGGCAGGCCTCGTGTTTGGAGGAGGCTGATTGACTTGGCGGACAGAGATTTAGTTGGAGTGTACCGGCGTGAATTCGCCTTAGCAGGGATTTGCAGTGGGATTTTCTCTGTCCTCCAAGAACGGCAGCCTTGCCAGCTCTCTGCGTCTGATGGGGCCTCTGTAAGCAACGGCCCCAGCAGAGCTGTGCTGCAGCCGAGCGCTGGCTCTGAGGGCCAGGGTGAGCACAGGGGACCCAGAGCCTGGGCAGCTTGGGCAGACCTGTCGCTCAAGCGTCCCTCCTGCGGGTTCACGCTCACCAACGCGGGGAAGCGGATCAGGGGCCCAAGGAGCTCCGGGCAGCCATCCTCCGTCCCAGCAGGGAAACGGAAGGAGCCGAGGGGCCCAGTGCCCGGGGCCCCCGAGTGAGGGCACAGCCAGGGCCTGCTTCACAGATGCTCGTGGCAGCTCCAGTCACCTGAACCCACAGCTCAGGGTGACCAGGAAGAGGGAATGTGGCGTCTGGAGGATCCCACCGTGACACGGCCTCGTGGGTGAGCGGAGTCGTCAGCTGGCCTTTGCTGAGCCCAACTGCTCGGTCCTCTGTAGCCTGTTAGGCACAGAGCTGCATTTGTCCTGCTCAGCCTCTGGGTGAGTTGGGGTTGGAGCTAATGGGATGGTCAGCAGCTGTGACGTCCAGCCGCTCGTGATTGTGAGTGGCAGGGTCCACATTGGGAACCAGTACGACCTGTCTGCTCTTTAACAGGGTCCCTGAGAGCTCGGGGTTGAAGGCAGGGGTTCCCTTCTTTCTTCCGGACCTTTGGAGACCTGGACACAGCTGTTTTCTTCCTTCAGTCCCTGTGCTTCTCACTCGCAAACTGACCCCTCTCTGGGATGGAGGCTCTGAGCAGACTTGTGGGAGACCTTCACCTTCATCTTCATCATCACCATCAACATCAGCATCATCATGACCATCATCACCATCAGCATCACCGTCATCACGACTGTCATGACCATCAGCACCATCATCATCATCATCATCTCCATCATCTTCATCATTATCACCACCTTCATCAATATTATTGCCTCAAAGCACTTTGGAGATAGACTGTCTCAGCATGCACCAGGAGATCAACACCTACCCCTGGTCTTTCACAGGCTCTGCCATCATCTTGATGAACTGTGCTGATGGTCTGAGTTTTCTCTAATATTTCCAGTTGCCTAAATAACAGACGTGAGATTTATCAGCAGGTTTCACGTGGGCTCACTAACAGCAGGCCCAAGCTGGAGGTAACATATCTGTGTTCTGCTCACTGGTGGTCACAAGGGTGGGCCCAGGATGGAGAGGCAGTTTCTGCAGGCTCTGGGAAATCCAAGTTTGGAGTCTTCCTGTAAGTCTGGGACATACGGTGTCTGGAATTAGACATGTTTGGATCTATGACACTGCTTTGGCCTGAGGTTCAGCTGGCAGGAGTCTGATGAAATGCTGGGTGTAGGCGGTATACCTAGCAAGTGCCAGCATCGGTGTTCCCGTGTCCACAGAGGTGAGACTCTGGACAGAACACTGACACAGCTCCAGCGAAGTTCTCCCTTCAGGAGGTGAGGTTTGCTGGGTGAGCATCCCAAGCTGAGGATAATGTACTCAATGAGTGGTTTCTTGGAGTTTCAGAGGAGGAGATTTTGATTCAAACTCTCTTTTCATTTTCTCACTCTCTCAGTCACAGAAGAACTATTCAGAGGGCCTCCGTTACTCTCCGCTTCAGTTTGTTTGAGCCCATGAATCAAAAAGTAAAGAATCCAAAGGCAACTCAATAAAGCTGAACAAAGCTTCACTCTGGAAGCTCTGGAATGTCAGTTTCCCATATGGATGTAGATCCAGACAGAACCAATTAGGAAAGCTCACGGACACGAAACCACGTGAGCCGGAACCACTGAGTAGTCCAGTGAGACCCACCTGCATCAAAATCTCTGCACTTTGCGAAGTGCTGCTGTGTGTCTGGGACATAAGCGTGAAGGAGGGAGGGGACACTGCAGAGACAGGGTGGGGATCCTGGGGTCTGATCTCACCTTCATTCCTGCTTGTCTAGGACAAGCTCCTATTTCCCAGTTGCTCCGTCTTCCTTCCTCCATGGGGTCTATTAGTGGGATGACAATATCCTGGGGCCCTTTGTGATGTCTGACCGCGCCCACTAATGCTGCTGACAGCATCTGACCCATGATTCCAGTAAATTTAAGTGCTTGTATGATCACTGCCGTGGCTTCATTTGGGGGTTCCTTCTGTTTGTGTGTGGCCATATCCAAATCATGGTCCTTCCATGTTTAGGTCTGAGTAATTTGCCAAGGGTCTTCATTTCTTCCCTGTAAATCCATAAATAAAGCGTGTCGGAGCTGTATGCAGTATACAAATATTGTTTCTGTAAGTCCCACAGGAGTCCTAGTGACAGTCACATGCACGTGGATTTCCGCGCAGCAAAGTTGCTTTCAGCCTAGTGTGCATAAGGATTTACTTATGAAGTGTATTAATAAACGCCACTGTGCCATTTTTGGTCATTTCCATCAGGTCCCGCTTCCAAAGGCTCACTTCTGAGTTGCAGGGAGGCAGCTCTGAGGAAGGACTCTCAGATTCTGTGATCGGCTGAGACCCTCACTCACACTCCTACACACACTTCTTACCCAGTGCAGGTGAGGTCACCACCACAATCAGAGAAAGCTCTGGCGGTTGTGTAGTTTATCAATACAGAAACGGGGATCCCCTCCCAAATACTCACGTTCATGTCACTGATAAACACAAATGAACAACAAATAAAAACATGCCGAGAAAAGGATTTTAAAATCATATTTAAAGAAAAATCCTGACTTTTTGCTGCATTTTTGCATCTTAAAACTTAGGTAATCTATTGAAGGCAAATTTGATGGCCTGTGTTCCATGTACTATTTCAGGCTGTTTAATAGCAGAGTTAAGACGTATCCCCCAGATAGGGTGGGGATATAGGGATGCCAATTCGGGATTTGGGGGCTGGTGCCATAAACTCTACACGTCCCACTCAGTATCATCAAGAGAATTTGGGTGGTCAGAGGTAGAACGGGGGCGACCACACTGCCATTCTGTCAGGAAGCCGCAGAGAAACGAGAAGAGAGGGGCGATCTCCATGTGCCCCACACAGAACAGCATTCACGCAGCATTTCCTTGGATTTTCACGATGGACTTGGGTACGCGTGATGAGGGAGGTTAGGTCGCTAGTGTTGACCTGTCAGCAAGAGGGGTAGGAAGAAGAGACCCCACTGCGTCGCAAAGTCACATGGGGCTGAGATTCGGAGGATGCAGGTTTCAAGACTTTGTTCCGGTCATCGCTCTAGGGCTCCAGCAACACGCCCAGAGAGAGAAGGGAACAAAGCCACATTCTTAGTGTTTGTACCGTCATGACCTTCTCCACTCTGCTCCCTCCTGTTGGCTGGAGTCTGGGTTTGAAAGAAAACACCTCCTCATGTTCTCAGCTTCTGCTCTGTAAATATTCAGGTTACATCATGAGACCTTAAAGCCCCAAATCTGGTTGAAAAAAAAAGGCAAAGGAAAAGAAAGTTATTTTAACCTTTTTAAGTGTACCGAGACCTGTATTTCTTGGTGAGAGGTTCATATAAGCTGTTCAAACACTTAAGCATAGTAACTTCATCCCCACCATAGACACGGCTATTCTGCTATGATCAGCATGATTAAACCCTTACGCAGCCCCCATGTGCCCTGGTCCAGGACACGGGATAGCACCCTTCCTCGTGGGGAATTAACTTCAGATGAAGGTTGTGGGGAGAAGCGGCCAAGGGGAAATGCTGGGGAGAACACAGGCTGATCTGGGAGCAGGAAATATCTCTGGTCTCCCCTCTTTCCTGGATAGGTCTTCTTTTCCAGTGTTTCCTCTGCCCTGAAGATGTGGTCCTACCATAGCTTGAGAGGGGCAGTCCAACTTGCTGATGCTCTTCTTCCCCTCCTCACAACGTTTAGAGTTAGAAATGATCCTCTTATCCCAGAAGATGCGTACATTACAGATGAACACTGGGCCATGCCCCTGGTCCCCAAGTTTTGGGAGAATCGTGTCTTGGCCCCTCCCGGCCCCATATCCTGCTCTTTGTCGCTGGTGATGGAGCTGGAGAGGTTGCTTCTCCTCACCTGATTTTGTTGTCAGCAGCTTTAAAGATGAACATCATTGCTTCCCTTTTCTGTGCTGCTCTGGCAATGGACCTGGGGGTTGGAATGAAGCAGAAGGACAGGACTCTGGTTTCCAGTTCATTGGTTTGTTCAGTAAATATTTGCAACATTCCAACTGTCAGCAAGGCTGTGTTCTAGGCCTTGTGAATTTAAATAAAGAGAACATGGTTCTTACTCTCCAAGCGGGCTTCGTCTCCTGGAAGAAGAAACCCAGTGACGAAGATGCTATGATCTGCATTAATAAGAGGGGAGGCTTCTAGGGAAGGTAGGTGTGTGTGTGCGTGCGTGTGTGTGTGTGTGTTTGTGTGTGTAGCTGTGCAGATAACAAATGGTTTACAGGTGCCAGCACACCTCCGGTGGACGCGTACCTGCGCTGGTATGGATTTGGGGACATTTCACGTGTCTGGGAAGCTGAGACTTTTCTGACTTTACCACCCCTGCAGGTGTGACCCACTAGTGGGGTCTGGACTCCAGAAGTGGAACAGGAGGGCCTTGGCCACAAGAAAACCTTCAGAAAAGGGGTGGGCTCGCTAATGTCCTCAGAGTGACGGTATCTTCTCTATCATCTCAGGAGCAACGGTAGATCGAAGCCTTGGAAAGACATCGTCTCAGGCTGGTTGTCCTTAAGGCACAAGGTTCATGGAAACCTCAGCCACCACCCTCCCACCTGCAAGAACTTGGGAAGGAATGTGACCCACCATCAGCTTCTATCGGCATAGGGACCCTTCTCAATGAGCAAGTTTATCTGGGCCATACTTATCTTCTCCTGGCTGAGGGCAGCAGGTAAAGGACTTTTCCCATCTCTTCACAAACGACTCCCCCATATGGGTCCATATTTAAGGCGTTCCATCAAATCAACATGACATTTTCTTTCCTTTTCAGTAGTTTTCATAGTTTTTCCCTTAAACTTATACAGAAAAAAATTCTCAAGTCTGAACTTGTACTTAAACTTTGGGAATATTTTCTGTAGATTGTCTAGTGGTTATGACTTGCAGTTGAGATTGAACTCTATTTTCTAATTCTATTTAAAGTTGTTTTATCCTAACATTTTTTAATACCTTAAGGTTTACAATATTTTTATTTAGCAAAATACAAATGTGAGAGAATGATGGTGCGATTACTTTTAGCAAGATTGTTTAAAAAATCAAAACCCACCCCAGAACGCCAATGACGGAGGCTGCCCTGCACGCTTAAGTCTCCTGCGTATCTTTGCAAATTCGTCTCGGAACCCAGAGATCGCACTGAGCGCTTTCACGGCCAGGCTCAGCACAACCCGGGGTAAAAATACATTTTCTATCTGACAAGTCCAATGAATGAATAAGCAACTTAAATGCAATTTAAATACTATTATGAGTGAACCATAATTAATTTAAAAATCATATTTAAGTGTTTTCAAGTCTGTGATCTCCTGGCTCATTTAATGTAAAAAGAGCATCACTAAATCACGTGCTCTGCACGTATGGAACACTTTCTCAGTATTTGCATTTTTAATTGCCTTTCTCCTTTTGAGACCAGAAGATTCTCTGTGTTCACTGTGATTACATCATAAACTATTTAAACACTCCTGTTCACAAAAGCATCTTGCAGAAATGCCAAGATTCTGACTCACTTCTCAGTGGCTTTGTCAAATTCTGTAGCTTCAATCCTGACAGACACCGGAAGTTCTTTCTCCCTCTTTTTTTTTTTTTTCTCTTGCTCTCTCCTCTCATGGAACTCCTCCTAATTTTGTTTTATGGAGTTCCTTAAATATGGCACTTGCCATGATGTCTTTATATTTATCCTTGAAAAAAGCTAACGATACATATAAAAACTTAAAACATTTCATGGAAAAAATATGTAGTGCTACAGTGATGAGTTATTGTTACTCTGTGCATTTGTACGGTGCTTCTGTTTAAAAAAAATTTTCCTTGTGGAAAGTGTCAACTTCTGCAATGAAACCAGGGTAGGAAGACATTATCTCCATGTTTCTAAATTTGAAAACTGAGACACAGTCTGAACAAGAGATCTGATTATGCAACTTATTATGATGAAATGAGCCCCATTGGAAGATAAAAAATATTTATTGCTTTGAATTTTAGCTCCTAGAATCACTGTGAGTGCCAGACATTCAATGCCCATTTTCCAGAGGAGGAAACAGGTTTGGAGAGATTAAGTCACTTAACTGACAGCTGGCAACCAGTACTGGTGCTTATCACCACTAACTCCTCCGGCTTGGTTAATGGGAGAGCGTGTCCCCATCAGAAACGACACAAAGTCTTTTTGTCTTTGTCTAAAGAAAGAGGGATAGTGAATATATACAATAGTATTCTTCAGCGCCACTCTTTTCTCCTTTGTTCCCCTCATCAGCTCTGTGGAAACACCTGCCACGTGCACATAACCAGAGGACGCTCTCCCTGGTCAGCACCCTTGGGAGAATGGACAGGTGCCACGCTCCCATCCCGGGAATCCAGCTCAGTTCCACAGCGGAGCCGTGCATGGGACAGCCTGTGCTCCTCAGGAGCGCGTTTCAGATGAGATGATCCGTAGGACTCATCCAGGCTGTGGCCGTGATGCTCAGCTACTGGAAACACACGCCATGCGGGCTGCCATCACTGGTCAGCAAGAAGCTGATGACTGGATTTTTAAAAGTATTATGGGAATTCCATTGGAGGTAAAACCTTAAACTCCCATCCATTACAGGTGGAGAGGCTTCTAGGTAGGGGAGGGGACTTGCATAGCGACCCTTAGCAGTCAATTGCTAAAGGAAGCCCATGACATGTAGATTCACGGAAAGTCATCCCTTGGCCGTCGTCACTCGGCACAGACCACGATTTCCGAGTGTTTATTAGGGGTCAGGACTCAGCGCACATGCCTCCCAGCGCCCTTCCAAATGAACAGTGGTGACCTCAGTTTGTGTCCTTCCGGATTCTCAAGGATGCAACATGTGCTGTTTAGATGCCCCCACCCCCACCCCCCGCGCCTCTGCGGACGGAGCCTGGAGAAGGCGCCTTGCTCCGGGCTCTGTCTGAGCGGGTCCGCGGGTGGCTGATGGTCCCCTGCCGCAGGAGTGGTGGCTCGGGCGTCTCCACCCCGTGCCTGGTGCAGTGCATTCAGGATACGTGGTGAGATGCTGGTTTAAGGCACACATCTAGTTCAATGTTTGTTTTCTAATCTTTTAGTTGAGGGAATGTTCCATGCAGGAGTTCTGGGTTCACTTACCAACTCATCGTACAAATGAAACTTGCTCTTTGGAGCATTAATTCCCTTATCTGAAAATTGGGGCTATTAATAGAATCTACCTCCTAGGGTTGTGAAAGGAAAAGAGATAAGATAAAGTACTCAGTACGGTACCTCAATAAACCTTTGTCATTTTTTAGTCACATTTTTCCAGATCACATCTATCTATACACTTTCATTTGATATCAAAACGCAGACATGGTGTTTTAGAAGAGGTGTCCCATCAGCAGCCACACCTGCCTTCTAGTTTGCATTTCTTTATAAAAATTTTCAAAAATTCAAGTATAGTTGATTTACAATGTTGTGTTAGTTTCTGCTGTACGGCAAAGTGACTCAGTTACACATAGGTATACATTCTTTTTCATATTCTTTCCCATTATGTTTGATCACAGGATATTGAATATAGTTCCCTGTGCTATACAGGAGGACTTTGTTGTTTATCCATCCTGCATATAATAGTTTACATTGCATTTCTTAACTGAACATTCTTTTATTATTTCAGAAGTCATGGAAGAACTAACATTTATTGAGAATTTACTAGAAGCCTGTGCATTGTGTTGTCTGATTTAATACACATGAATATCATAAGCTGTGATTAGTGTTTTCACTTGTGGATAAGAAAATGATGACTAAGAGATGGAGCACTTTTGTAATGTGATTCAAGGGCCCTTATCTGCCATCCTCCCTGATGTCACCGGTCCTTGTGGCTTTTGTGTGGCTGACCCCACCACCCCAGTTCCAGGAGGGAGCACAGAACCCGGCATAGACGGTGCAGGTTAACAGCGATGCATTCAGAGGAAGCAAGAGGCCACACAGCACGACTTAACCTAAAGGAGCAAGTTAGCCCCGGGCTTTGTTAAAACCCCTGGGAAACAGACGCTCTTTCTGCTTAAGTTATTAAGCTGATAAACATGTAAGCTTCCAGGGAATGGGCAGATGCTGTCTGGGAGGAAGACAGCGTAGAGAAGGCTGAGGCCAGGCTTGTGGAAGGAGGAGCTCCTGAGGACATGAGCCGTGGTCCAGCTGTGCCTGCGCTTCAGTCTCCTGCATGAACCCACAGCTGCACCGTAATTCTTCTGTGATGAGTGGCAGGTCCAGCTCCCTGCGACTTACTTCTACAAGCTTGAAGTTCGCACTCCTGTCTGCTTTCTTGGGACCCCACCCACAAGGGAGAGATGGTCTGGACCATCCTTACAGCCTTTGGAGCTGATCTGGCTCCGATTCGAACCAGCAAGTTCAACCTGAGTGGGTCCACTTTCTCATTTCACTTCCTGTGCTCCCGGGTTTATGCTATAGCAGATTTGGTGAGAATGATTATATGTCGTATCAAAGTCTGCAGTGGTTATTTATCACTTCCATTATAAATGACAAAAATATTAGTAGTTTCATTTCCTAATCTTCATATGGTTTGGGACTTAGGAATCTTATTACCTGAAAGGCAAATGCTTTTCTTAACTTCAGATGTCTACACACATGTGGTCTAGCCCCAATGCGAGCTACTACATTCTTACAAGAAAGTAAACTTTATAGCAGGGATAACAGACCTGCATCCCTGTGCTTTAACCATATGTAGAATTTTTACTGTGGTGGAACATAGCCCGGGTGAAAATGATGACTTAACTTCTTTCTCATAACATGCCCCTGCAGCCACGTAACTATTTAGATTATCCTACTAATCTTCCCTCCCTAATGCGTCTTTTATTTGTTTATTTCCATGTTGGGTTGTTATTTTTATTACCTGACCACACTGTGTGGCCTCTTGTAGAAACCAGTTGAAAGACTCTAATTTTAGAATGAATGGCTGGAAGAACTGGCTCTGTATTCACTTACTTTTCAGTAAACTCTGATTATGCGGGTTGGCGACACCAGCAGCATCCTTGTGAATGGGGCTCTTTTGTATAACTTTTATGATGCTTCCTGCTAAGTAAGGTCATGCTTCAGTGTAACCTGATCCTCTTGTGTTAAAAGGCCCAAATTAACAAATTCCTGAAAGCTAAGCGAGGAATCCATTTTCAAATGGTTTCTTGGGCATGAAGAAGGCACACACAAATTACTAATGAATAAGAAGCGTGTGTTTTAGATCTCATTGCAAATTTACTATGGTGTCTTCATAAATGCTTACGACAGTGAAAATAAGGTAAAGGTATTTATAGGGACGGCGACTCTCTGCGTATTCACACTCAGGGAATGTTACAGGAGAGACATCACCGCAAAGCATCTTCATTCTAAAGAACGGGGGTATGTGCACCATAATAAATCTTTACATCTCTCTCTCATGAGATTCTTATAGATTCTTTCCAGATCTTTCTTATAGGACATTGCTAATTTGAGAACACTCATAAATGTTGGATTTTTTTCACTTTAAAGAAGAAATGGACTGTGTTGGCTTGTGTGTCTGATTGGAGCACAGGAATGTCATTGTTTGCTTCATTCACTGGCACAGGGAGCTCTGTGTCCTGCGTCCGGCTGGGGAGAGTCCATGGGAGTCCAGTGGGACCAGACTGTGGTGAGCAATACCCACTGCCCTCAGAGATGCTGGCTGAAAATCCTTCCACAGCTACTACAAAAGACTTCCCACCGCTCTTCTTGAGAAGAATATATGTATTTAACCTTCTGAGATAAAAAAGTGAGAGGCTAGGCTAAGGGAAATTGCCCGAGAGGCTGGTGACCGAGGTCACTGAGAGTCCCTCACAGGTGCTCTCAGCATAAATATTTAATCGGCTTTGGTCACCCTCCTGCGAACATGTCTTTCCTCTTTAAAGCATCAACCCAGAGTTATTGAAATGCATATCACTCTGATATTTGATCCCTGGTCTCTGGGATCAATTGTTAGCTGACCAGGCTGCTATAGTCCCAGACCTCTCAGGTGGTCTTTGCACCCAACCCAGCTCATCAGTCAAGTGCTAAGGGCAGCACAGAGGAGGAAAGAAGCCAGAACTGCCGGCTCCAGAGGCGGACAGCTGGTCTACCTCGGCGGTGTTCTTTCTGCATTGCAGCCTTTCTTGCTTGTGCTTTAAAGGAATGAGAAGCCCTTGCTGGTCCCAATAGCATTTCCTGGTCCTGCTCTTTACAAATCTGCTGCAGCCTTTCGGCCCCACATGTCACCTGCTCACCACACTAGAAGAATCTCCAGCCTTAAAAGAAAGATAACTCAACGAGGGTCTAATTTGTTCAGGTTTCCTTATTTCAGCCATCCAGGGGAGGAGAAGGGGCGAGAAGCCTTTTAGCATCTGTGTGCCCTTGGATTAGGGCGTGTATATGAGGGTAACTGGCTTCCTCTCTGGGCCGCGTGTATTTCAGAGCTTGAGGGAAAGTCCTGCCACGGGAAGTTCGGAAGACTTTTCTGAAAACCTTCTCTGAATGTGAGTTCCATGACTGCCTCTCTTTGAAAAAGACAGTAGCAGCCGGTCCTAAAACATTAATCACTCCTGTTG
This sequence comes from Mesoplodon densirostris, assembly GCF_025265405.1. NCBI lineage: Eukaryota > Metazoa > Chordata > Mammalia > Artiodactyla > Ziphiidae > Mesoplodon > Mesoplodon densirostris. The sequence goes on along the minus strand of NC_082675.1, from coordinate 88,933,539 downwards.
ATTTTTGTTATTTTGATGATTATTCTTAGCTTTGCTGAAGAATAGGACGACTTGGCTGGCAGCAGAAAGTAGAATCATTTTGTTTCTCACCACGGGACGAGTAAAACTGACAACCTCCTCCATTCCCAGGAAGTCATAATTAGAAATTAGAGCTGCATCAAACTGTTCACTACAGCTGTAAACGCTGGCAGAAGAATGGACAAACACCTCAAAAACCCTGTCAGTGACTGAACTCACTATGTTTTTTAAAATTGTACTTTTGCCTAGTGTAAGAACAGTAATCCAAGGGGAATTTGTGGATTTTTAGATAGGTCTTGAAGCATTTCAGAACTGCCCTTTTTTTTTTTTTTTTTTTTGGCAGTACGAGGGCCTCTCACTGTTGTGGCCTCTCCCGTTGCGGAGCACAGGCTCCGGATGCGCAGGCTCAGCGGCCATGGCTCACAGGCCCAGCTGCTCTGCAGCATGTGGGATCTTCCCAGACCGGGGCACGAACCCGTGTCCCCTGCATCGGCAGGTGGACTCTCAACCACTGCACCACCAGGGAAGCCCAGAACTGCCCTCTTTTGAATGGGAAAAAATTAGTCTCAACTTGCTCTTGAAACCTTTGTTTTTTAGATGTAGACACTCATTGGTTCTTTTATGGTCAAAGCAATGTGTTTTTACAAAATTACGAAGGGCACAAGAGTGTAGGTGAAATTTTGAACCAGACCACAAGTGTCCCCAATGCAAACATGCATCTCATGTAGCGGCAGGTGACTAGAACACACTGGGTTTACTAATATAAAGCTATGTTGTAGCTGATTTGAACTGTTGCCAAAAACTTTCTGAATGTGTGCGCAATTTGTCAAAACAACTCTGAGCCTTGCATGAATATTCGGAGCATGAATTTTCTATGTTCCCAGTCTTCTATTGTTTGATGTATGGCAATTGGGTAGAAGTTTATTTCATTGTGAGTTTTTAAATTATAGGCTTCGGAAAGGTTTTGGATTATTTTTCACCAAGAATTATGTGACTGTAAGCACAGCTTTATAAAGCACCCTACATTTTAAGCATTTATTTGAAAACTCTGAATTTAGTCAAAATAGCTATTTTGGGGTCTGATTTGGAAGATTGCTAAGGCTACAGTAAAACTGCACGTACTGGCTTGTGCTTAGAAGCAGCTTTAGAAAGGACAGCAGGAAAAAGTGCCCATAGGTTTCCCAGCCTTCAGAGTCACCCTAGGATTTGAGCCGTTTGGGTCCTGCTCCGGGTCCACCGAGACATGAGGACTTCTCTGCCCTGGATAACCTGGACCAGCAACCGTCTGCTGGGCACAGCGCCCATCCCTTCTGCCTATTGATTCTTCTCTACTCACAAGACCATCACTCAGGCATGAGTACAATCTCCATTTTACAGGTAGGAACACAGGTGTAGACAGAGGAGGGAACTTGCTACTTTCGGGGAGGGATTTCAGAGAAGCATCGACCAGGCCTCCCAGCGAGTTGGAACTCTCAAGCACCAAGAAACAACGAGTTTATCAACATGGACAGTCCTTGAGAAATAGAATTCCAGTGTCGCATGCACGACGCAACACCCAACAATCAGAGTTGGGTGGAAGACTGGACCAGCCTGAGGGGCCGTAGAGCTGCACTTGACCAAGTACATTAATTCTCCTTAAGACCGAGCATGACCCAGAAACCAGGATAGGGCTGAGCCTACCAGGGTGCAGAGGAGAGTTGGGGGCCCCACTGTGGGAAGGAAAAGGCCAGGCAGCTGGGAAGACTGCTCCTCATTCCTAAAGAGCCATCTTTGAATTCCTCTTTAGTGACACACAGCTACGATGTCACTAATCCCTTCGGAAGGGGGTGTGGCTGTGAAGGGGACGTCAGGGACTCCTCCTCTAACCAGACGGAGACGGCGCGCTGGCTTTGTCTTCATCTCCGAGGGCCTGAGATCATCGGCATCTTGTTCCAAATGTCAATTCTTAGGTAAACTCCAGGGAAAAGGTCATCATAGGTCCCGGCTAGGAAGAGGATCTGAATATTTACCAAGTGTCTGAGGGTGATTTCAGCTGTGGGTTCCAAGCTGCGGTGGGTGTGGCCTGCAAAGGCCTGGGCAGCCCCCCCGCCCCCCATGAGTTGGCCTGGGACTGAGTTTAGCTCCGGAAGCCTCGGGCATCCACGTGGTCTCCACACTGGCCAGTCTTTTCTCCTGGATGCACTGGTTTCTGCAGCCCAACCTGCACCCAGACTCCGTGCCCGCGCACCCTCATTAACACCCCTCCCAGGGCTGAATCTTGGTCTCTGTCGCCAGCGACTGGCTGGCACCCTGACTTAAGAGGGCAGATAGCAGGAGGCCATCTCTCTCAGCAGCCTGGTACCCCCTCCCTCTGCCTCCCGGCCTCCCTCAGGGGTACACCCCTGTTCCTACGCACTCTCTGCCTGCAGCTGAGCAGCTGAGACCCCCAGATTCCCAGTGTCCTCGGCTGGCCTCTCAGTCCAGAATCCTTGGCTCACCCAATCCCCACCCTTGCTGGGACCTGAGCCCACACCCGGATCATGGGCCTACTGTCCTGGAAAAAACTCTCTGACTTTAATAGAAAGGGTCGTGGGAGATAAGCGGCCACCCCTGGGGCCCAACATGGGCGCCCCCCTACAGCACACCCCATTCTGTGCACCCCCCTACCGTGCAGCCCCCATGCAGGCAGAGGCAGCCCTCCCGGCGCCGAGGACTCTTTCCTGTTGGGGGCAGTGGGGCTGAAGTTTTCTATCTGGACGGAGTTATGCTCGTCCTCATTTATGGACTTCTATTTGTTGGACCACTTCCACAAAATACAAAGGACCCTTTCAGAGGAGAAATAAATGAGCAACTGTTTTATTTATTTATTTATTTTAAAAATTAACTAATTTATTTTTGGCTGCCTTGGGTCTTCATTGCTGTGCACGGGCTTCTCACTGTGGTGGCTTCTCTTGTTGTGAAGCACGGGCTCTAGGTGCGCGGGCTTCAGTAGTTGTGGCACACGAGCTCAGCAGTTGTGGCTCGTGGGCTCTAGGGCGCAGGCTCAGTAGTTGTGGCGCACGGCCTTAGTTGCTCTGCAGCATGTGGGATCTTCCCGGATTAGGGCTCGAACCTGCATCCCCTGCACTGGCAGACGGATTCTTAACCACTGCACCGCCAGGGAAGTCCCAGCAACTGTTTTTAAATGAAAAGCACCCACCCACCCTAGACCATTTGGCCCTTTGGAATTAAATACTAGAATGTAGAACCACGGAGGGAAATCATGTAACTTAGGTATGAAATGAGAGTTACATATTGAAGGAGAATAAAGCCAGGCTCTTGAGCAGCAATTCAGTTAAATGTTTATTGAGCAGCAACTATGCATAGGGCCCCCTGGCTTC